>NC_056629.2:190558391-190861346 GCF_002870075.4 Lactuca sativa
GTCCAGTCCATACATGTAGGTCGGATTGACATCATCAGACGATATCACACTCTCACAATTGTAGGCTTCGGCATCGATTTCATCCTCCTTAAATTCTAGGAAGGGCAAAATCATGCGATGGATCTTTTGGCCTATCTCACAATCCAAGTGAAGTTGAGTAATATTGGAATATAAACGTTTAGCTATTAAACAAAAAACATTTCGTTGTTTTAACAATTTCAAATTGTCTCTCTGTAAATAAACGTTTTCGTCTTTAACTTTAACTAATTCTGACTCTTTTAACTCAATCCACATTCGCCGCTCCTCACTCTTCGACGCCACCCTGCTTAATTGATCAGTCAGGTTAGAATTGGTGACTCGAGTCTGAGTTAAGCTACTATCTAAATGAGAAATTCTTGTATTAACGTTTTTTAGTTCTTTCTCATATGAGGATGGTGGTACGTTAGATGAAATAAAAACAGATTGTACCTTCTTTATCAGTTCATCGAGCTCATTGAACTGCTGGCTGAGTGGTTTGGCCACAAAGCACATATCCTCCTGTACCTTCAGTCCATCGCTTCCTCCATCTGTATTGTATCCCCTCATTTGAGATACGTCAGTCACCACGAAGCATTTTCCACCACTGCTTTCCTCCTTAGCCACATAAGCCTTTCCATGAGTAGGCTTCCTCACTTCTTCGTCTTCTGAGTCAGTAGACCAAACTTCTGTGCTACCGAACTCATCGTCATTGACCGAACCCTGCACAATAAGAGCATTAATAGAAGGGTTAGCGGTAGACTTCTTCTTTCTCAACTCATCCAATCTCTTCTGCAGCACGGCTTCCTCATCATTTCCATCGTCCTTTTCAGCCATCTTCTTAAGAACACAGTCCTTAGCATAGTGGTTCTTGCCACCACAGTAGAAACAACTTACTCCGGAATCGCCATCTGCCTTCGGTTCCTTCTTGGGCTCCTCAGCCTTCGGTTCATTGTTCACCTTTTCAGAGCTGTAACTCCCCTGCCAGTTTCGGTTTTTGTTGCTGGGGAATCTCTTCTTTATGAACCTTTTAGGATTGGATACCATCATGGCATAATCCTCAGTCATGAGGTCATATTCCTCCAAGTTGAGCTCTTCATCCTCCTTCACAGCTTTACTTTTAGATAGGAGGGCCAACGAACCAAGACTAGAAACAACGTTCTTTTCTTGAACCACAATCTTCTCTTGGGACTTTAGAATACCCACCAGTTTTGCCAAAGAGTATGATTTGAACTGCTCATGGGCTTTGACTGTGGAAACTACTGCTCTCTATTCAGATCTCAGTCCGTTCAAGAAAGTAACCTTCTGTTCGATGAGCTTCCTTTCAATGTCGTGTTTGATCATCTTGCTAAGAAGATGATTGAAGCGATCAAACGTCTGGGTCACCGTTTCTTCGGCCCCTTGCCTGAATTCTCCAAACTCAGATAGAAGCAAGGTTTGGATAGAATGTTCAAGATCTTCGTCTGTGGAATACAGTTCGCGAAGTCTATCCCATACTTCTTTTGCCGTAGTACATGAGCTGACCAGTCCGAATGTGTCGGATTGAAGGGCGAATCTGATCAACCTTAGAGCTTTAATATTACACTGGAATTCGTCTTTTTCATCTTGTACAATATCCTTTACGTCCTTAAGCAGATCGTTGTACTCTTTTTGCGTCTTAATGATTCTGGATGTTGCAGAATAAGAAAATGGTCCATTGATGATGGCTTCCCAGATGAGATAACCATTGTCCTCCGATCCAATCACGTAATCTTCAAAATGATGCGCCCATACTTCGTAATCATGGGTGTACAAGATTGGAATCTTTGTCGTCGAACCGATGTTGTTGGAAATATTAATAGGGTTTGATTGCGATGCGTCCATTATGATCGTAAGAACCTGTTCAAAGATCAGACTTGTAATTAAAGCAGATTAGGGCAAAACAATAAATATTAAGATACGTCAATTAAGATGACGACTCAATAAATATCTATGATTGCGGAAAACCCTAATGGAAATCTTTTTCACAGAAAAGATGTGTATCGATTACACAGCCTCCTGCTCTGATACCAATTGATAGGATTAAAACAACTTTTAATCTATGAAGATCGATTAGATCTTGAACAAGTATATGAATATAAAACAACAAGAACGCAATAAAAAGAACAAAACAGCATAAATCAAACGTGTCGAATGATTAAATAAAATCCTCAGAAGAGCTCGATTAAGAACATCAACTGTAGAGGATTAGAAGCTTACAAGAACGATTAAAGAAAAATGTTATACTCTGGATGAATCGCTATTTCGATAATCTCTGCAATCTTAACCTAATATGCATGCAAGCATTTAACTTATATACAATACATAAAAGGCTCACGGTTGGACATGCCCAAACCGGAGAATACAAGGCTAAACTAACGAGCCCAAAAGACGCAACATCAAAACTATCTTCAGCCCAACATAGACCCTCTAGTCGATATGTCTCAGTGGGACCCTCCGGTCCCACAACTCAGATGGACCCTCCGGTCCCTCAACTCAGCATCACAATATAATACACAAAATGCATAACACAAATAAATAGCAGGATATCTCATTACACAGTTCATGCACATAAGACCTTCTGTTCGCACATAAGATTTACCACTCAAGGTAAGTATAGTGAGAACACTCACCTCGGGTAACCTCGGAAAGTCTTGAACTCGAAATATTGATCTATCCTTCGCCTAATCACATAAAGTAATTTACCTCTAATTAACAATGATTCTCAAAGGCTAGATTAATCCCTTCCTGTAATCTCTCAGAAAGGGAAAATACCATTTTACCCCTCCAATGGTCCAAATGTCCAATTGTTGACCAAACCCTAAAAGTAAATGAAAGTCAACAAAGGCTAGTACGCGGGGCGTACCAACTCTGTACGCGGGGTGTACCCCGACTATCTAGAATCACAGATCTCAACCCCTACGCGGTGCGTTCTGAGATTTACCCCAACGTAAGTCTCAGTTTCATGCTCTTAATGTTTTAGGTCTGAATCGATTAAGATACAAGCTCATATCTCATATCTAGCCACTCTACTGTCTCTTAATCCATAAAGTCGAAGCCTTTAAGACTTTGCATGGCTGTAAAGGTCACCAATCACTTCAAACACTTATCCTCTTTCCCCATTAAGCCCTTATCTCACGCATGACTTAATCTTAATGTCTAAGATTGGATCTTTATGGATCTATAACAAAACATACACTAAAATGGGGTAGATCAAGGTCCAAGGAGTCCCTTTACTCATAAAGTCTCCACCTTTGGGACTTAAACCCTAGAAATGCTCCTATAAGATGCTCATAACAAAAGAGAGGTAAAGTTTGAAGCTTTTTACCTTTGTGAGAATCTCCCTACTCAGATTAGCTCAGATCCAGAAGCTTGGACACCAATCTTTTTTCTTCAAGGCATTCTCTTCCTCTTCACAAGCACACAAGAACACTTTCAAGCTCAATTACACACACACAAGCTTAGAACGAAGATTAGGGCTCACTTAGGGTTTTGCTATCTGGAAATGGTGGCTGAAAAGGAGGCTATAATGTTCCTTTTATAGTGCTCATTCCTCATTTAGGGTTTCATGTTTGAGCCCAGTACGCCAGCATACTGGGTAGTATCCACGTCAAGAGCACGCTCATAAGTACATGCAGCGTACTCTTCAGTACGCCTAACGTACCCATTTGCTACACTTTCCTTCCATGGGTTAGTTTTGACAACTTGGAAAAAAAGAGGGATTAAATAGTTATACCTGATTTCTGGATGTTACATACAAAATCAAAATTCGCATTCGGGTTTTTTTCGAAATCATAAATCATTTCGTGGATGTTATTCGAAATCTAGATTCATTCATGGAGTTCATTTCCATGTGTTGAAAAAAATCTAGAAATATAGAGTGTGTTCATCAGTAATCGTTTATGAGTTTTTTTGAAATCAAAAACAGTTTGTGGGGCTTTATTTGAATTTTGGGATCATTCATCGAGCTCATATGTGTGTGTGTGCTTAAGATCAAACCCAAAAATTTGGAGGAATGGGAATTGAAAGTGTGGAGGGCTTGAGATGAACATATTCAAGAAGGGTTTTCAGATCCATAGATGATTAGTGAGTGGCTTCAGATCTGGAGACAGAGAGGGATAAGCTTATGATGGTTTTCAGATTGGCGACGGAGCAGGAGAGGTTTTTGAAGACGACGGAGATGGAGAGCTCAAGAAACCCAAAATTTTTGTATCAGATTCAATGTTGGTTTGTGAGTTTTGTCTTGTTTATGTGATTTGTGGCTCACCGTTTTTAGTTTTTCCTGATACTCAAATGGTGAACCTTGTGGTGGTCGATGTCTCGATGATAATAGAAGGAAGGAACTGAAAGATCTTGATAAGCAAGTGCAGGTGAAGAAGATGTATCACTTGGTAAAATCTTGGCAAGTTGTTAAAGAAGGGGATTGTGGTGGTGGCAGACAATGTTGGTGGCATGAGTTTTATGAGTTTTGGTGCGTATGAGAAAGGGCAATGAGACCTCGGTTCGATTGAACAGATGTAGGTTCGATTTTACTTTGGGCTACCTTCATCTTCATCTTCACCTGGAAAAATAGATGCTCCATGTAGTATGCTTCATGTTCACCAATGTGAGAGAGAGAGGGAGAGAGAGAGAGAGAGAGAGAGAAAGTGTGTGTGTGTGTGTATGTGTGTGTGAGAGAGATGTGTGTGCCCTTATATTTACTATATATATATATATATATATATATATATATATATATATATATATATATATATATATATATATATATATATATATATATATATATTTATAGAAGAGAAAGACAAATGAAAAATAAATATAATAAGGGTAATTTTGTCATTTCAATTTGGGGACGAACCAAATCTATGTACAAACATGGTCAAAATGACCACCAGTCCAAAAAAAATTGAGGTTTGGACTAAACTGTAACATCCCAAATTTCAAGACCAAAAATTTCATTTTTAATTTAAATATTCATAAAACAGATTACTGAAAATGTCATCAATGTTATCTCATATCATGAAAATCGTAAGTCAACCATCTCAAAAACATATCATAGAAAAATAACGTCAGAGTACAAATCTCAAGAATCTCATCTGCGGAAAATCATGTGTGTGATGCGCTGCTATCGTGCTGACTCCTTTCCCTTCGAAAAAGAAGGACCTGAAACAGAAACTAGAAACTATAAGCACAAATCTTAGTGAGTTCCCTCATCATACCACATACCATACAATAGACATACTACCAGACATATCTGGGTGCCCGACCTACCCTGTTGACCATATCTGGGTGCTCAACCTATCCTTGTCAGGCATACCGGGGTGCCCGACCTACCCCTGCCAAGCATATTTAGGTGCTCGACCTACCCTCCGGATTATTTCAACCAGTTACAGGGACTTTTCACCCTACCACTACCACATAATAACATAGCATAGCATACTGTCAGACATATCTGGGTGTCTGACCTACCCACCAGTTTATCTCAACCGGCTACGGGGTCTAACCTACCCCTCCTACCACTATCACATAATATCATAGCATACTAGCACATAAATCATAACAGATAGTGGCATACCAGACAATTATCACAAAGACAATCATCTCAACTATATTCAACTACTAGTGGGCCGACATTGGTGTCTTCGACCCACTTCTAATGGAAGGTAACTCACCTCAAATGTCGTGTAGTAGTTGAGTTGTCCTCGGCTCTGGGATCAACTCCTCTCAAACTCCTACACATAAAAATTTCCTTTAATTACCCTTTCATACTCATAACCCCTTTAAGGGTCAACTCACCGAGTTGGTCCATCAACTCGTAGAGTTCCATGATCCATAAAACCCTGGAAATTTCAATCCAACTCGTCAAGTTCTTTCATGAACTCGTCGAGTTCCTCTTCATAACAGAGTCGGTACATTTCCCTCTCAACTCGTCGAGTTCCTCCTTGAACTCGTCAAGTTCTTCAATCTTCTAAACCCAAAATCATGGCCAACTCGCTGAGTCATCTCCTAGACTCAACGAGTTTGCCCAGTAACAGAAAAGGTTGGGGGACCACAACCCAACTCGCCAAGTTGCATGAACAACTCGTCGAGTCCCTATAGGCTAAATTCATTCAGTCGTTTCCAGTCGATTTCAATGCTTCTAAACCATAGATCTGATCCCCTAGTACTAAGTTACCACATAAAGTTGTTAACTTTACGTTCATGCATGGTGTCATAAAGCTAGAAACACCAAAATTAAGCTATATAAGGAATCTAGGGCATGGGGAAGGGCCAAGGCTTGATAAAAGCTAGCAACTTTAAGCCTCATAAGTTCATGAGTGCCTAGATCTGAATTCCAAGCCTCATGATACACTCAAATCCCGAAAATGACTTCAATATGGCTCAAAAGTAACAAAATACAACCCTAAATGAAGATCTAAGCAAAGGAAAGCCAAGGTATCAACTTTATACCTCAAATGAGTCAGAAATGCAGCTCAACTACCGAATCTATTGGCTTCCTCTTGAATCCTCAAGCTTCTCCTTCCTTCTCAAGCTTTAAAATCACCAAGAATACATAAAAATGGTTCAAGAACACTTAAAGGTGGATTAGGGTTTCGTGGCTAGGGTTTGGAGTGATGGAGGCTACAAATGAGGCCAACCTTTGGAGGTTAAGGTGTTTAAATAGGGTGTAAAACCCTGAAATTAGGGATTCACTCTGGCATCGTTACTCGTCGAGTTGAGGCTCTCAACTCGTCAAGTAGACTTCAAGTCCCGCGTCCAAAAATCCATTCCTACTCGACGAGTTTGGGGCCTCCAACTCGTCGAGTCCCTTTGCAAAAAAGACAAATTTGATTTAAAATACATACAAGGATGTGGGCGTTACATATGTTGGGTTTTGAGCGTTCTAACACTCATATGGTGTACATGTAACCCTAGTTGCTTTGGATCTATGTTTTCTCTAATATACATGCAAACTTTCAAAATACTAAAGCATCATCCTAACTAGCATACAATGGAGTAGCTATACTACAAAATTATAGTTAAATGACATACCTTTTAGTGTAGTTGAAAACCTTGAAGCTTTAAGAGCCTAGCACCAATAGTGTGAATGCCTCAAGTGGAACCACAAATCACCACCAACAAATGGAAGAACTAAAGAGAGAATTCCTTGCTTCACAAAATCGGCTAGCATTATTCTGAGATCACTTAGGTGCCAATTTTGGTAGCCTTAGGGTCTCTTATATAGTGTGGCAAACTAGGGTTACACCATGTAAACCCTAATGACCTTCCATATCCCTCATGATCCATGGGTTAAAACCTCCATGGTGTATCCATGGGTCACCACATGGGTTTATCCGAACATAAAGAACTATGGATCATTAGCCCACTTTATAAGAATGAATGATTTACCAAATCAACCCCTTATATTTAATTAGTCTCTTTTGATTAATTCCAAATTAATTCTTGATCAATACTAATTAAATAATATGATTTCATATTAATATATTAGAACTTATAATATATAATAAATCATAATTATCCTCTTCTCAAAAGTCCATCCTTCAAATTGTCCCGGTGAAGTGCAACCCAAATGGACCATGCTACTCTCGGGTCAAGTACCTACCAAATATAGTTATGGACTTAGACACCTTATCCAAGAGTCTCCCACTTGGATAAGTCTAATAACTATAGTTGTAAGTATAACTTCAGGATCCGGCTAGCAATCCTGGCTCTTAAACGCCTTTGTCGAACTTAGATGTACCATTTTAGATAAGTGATCATAGAATCCTCTGTTCTCAAGATATTAGCTGGACAAACACATGGAACACAGTCAATCTTATTGTCCAACAGTTTGTTTCCCGATTTCTGATTGTTTGACATAGAACTTAATCGAACACATCAACTTAGTTCTGATCAGGCCCGACACATAAGTAAAAAAAAATCATCGAGGCGCCCAAGATATCGCTTTTAATCCTCCAAGGACTAAAAGGAACATATAAACTTCAGCAATATATGCTTGTACTAACTATTTATTAAATCATACACAACATCACATTTTATAACATCGAGTTACCGATGCGTTTTCATACTATCAATGTACAACCAACTCATATACCTAGGTTTGAAGATTATATGATATTATTGTCTCATGATCACTTGAGATAAATTCCATGAAATGATACAAGTGAGCATGAGTTGAATCCAATACTCAGACCTTATGAGCACTCATGAATGTCATAGCAATGTCTAACCATTTCTGACAATCTACAAGCCAAATTCATGACAGTCTTGCTTCAATACCTACTTCCAAAGTATGATCGACTATGGATGGTTTGAATAATCCAATTATTCTGGAAGTCAAAACATGCAAAATGAAACAATAGTAAATGATTGACACAAGACAGTACCGTACTAGTAAATAAAAAGCACCTTTTATTTAAGCATCAATTGTCAATTACATTTCAACTATTACAAGTTTTGAAAGCTATCTAATCATTAAAACTAATATCATCCTTCAGACCAATGCGCCTCACATGCTGTAAATGCTTGACCCTACTTAGTCCCTTTGTGAGGGGATCTGCCAGGTTCTCATCTGATGACACCCTCTTTGCCACAAGGAGTCATTCTTATATCCTGTGTCTTATGAAGTGATATTTTTTGTCGATGTGTCTGGACCTGCCATGATCCCTCGTGTGACATCCCTATTTTCATGGCCATAAAAGACCGATTTTTGTTTATGCTTTATAAAAATCAGAGTATCTCTTTTAAGAAAAACGTTGTGGAATTTGTTCCCAGAAAAACATGATAATTACATTATCAAAGCATTTCCAAAGAAAAGTATTTTAATCGTTTTATAACATTTGGGAAGTCATAGTCAATACAGAAACTTAAGCATAAACGGAACTTACATTCATTATCACTAGTGATTTATATCTCCTTAATCTCTCAATGTAATGTGACTTCATATCAACACCTGTGATATAAATAAACTGAGTGTGTCAGGTTGGGAAACCTGGTGAGTACATAAGGTTTTCAACCCACAATAATATAATTATTATGTTTAATCATCAAAAAGTTAACCCAATTACCCATCCCCATTATCTTCTTTACTCTTAAGGGTCTACCCTAAGAATCAGCTATTTCTCGTTCATTCATTCCTAAGGATTTTACTAAGGAATAGGTACGAAGTCCATCGTTGCCTATGACACAACTGTCAAGCACATCTACTAGTTCTATAACTTAGGCGCAGCTTCCAGAATTGTGACATTCTCTATAAGGCGCATCTGCCGGTATAGTCCATTAGGCGCATCTGCCGGGGTTATGAGGTTCTCTATTAGGCGCTTCTACCGGTAGAGTCCTTTAGGTGCATCTGCCAGGGTTTTATTGACAGTATCATTTTCGAGAGTCCACTCGCAATACATGTCAATGGGTTTTTAGAGTACACCGGTGAACACATCATTCACAACACCTACTGGTTGCGAGCCTGCTAGTGTTCCATTGGACTGTCTAGAATAGTCCGTGGTTGTCATCTATACTCTGCTAGATGACGGGGCCATCATTTGGGTATAAGGCTTCTCACATCGTCCACCTCTCACCCTCACCTCATGCTCTATTTCTCCTCTCACCTCATCATCCAACTCATATTTCATCTATTACATCTACCCATGTTTTACCCCAACATTTTCGTAGATATAAAATACATATATAGCTTAAATCATTCAAAACGTGTATAAAATCGTTCATCCAGCATAGACAACAAGTACTCAGATAATATGCACACATAGCACGTAATTTATATAAAATACTTCAGATCTATGTGTAAGATGAAAGTAACTATGCACTCACCTGATACAGTGGTGACTCGGTACTCGGCCAGCACTTCGTTACTCTTAAAACACTTTCCCTCGATAAAACCTAGTATCATTACCACTAGGGTTTAGTTTAGTATTTACCGAGACTAAGTTAACAGTCTAGCTGTTATTATTATATAAGCGTTAACAACACTATATAACTCATAATAATAGCCCAAATAATTATTTTAAGGTCCTAATAATGTTACTATAATTAATTAGAAGTTATATTAAAAATAGCGTAGGCGTATCTCACTTACAGCGGGTTTTATCGAAAATCGGGCTTCGTTTGAAGCAGCGTTTACGAACCGAAAGACCCTTTTTCTCGGGACTCCGGGAGCCTCGGGGCTTTCTTCGGGAGCTAGGGGGTTTATCTAGGGTTTAGGGGGGGTTTAAAATGGGTTAGAGAGAGAAAGTAGTGAGAGAAACATGTGAGAAATGAGTGAAGAAGCCGGCTACCTTTTTATAGCCTGCGAGGCCTCGGACTACGCTGGGCGTAGCCCTTGGCTATGCAGGGAGTATGGCTCGGATAAGAACAACAGGTGGTGCTCCTCGGATGGGTCATCATGGCATGCTCCGGAACCGCTCAATCGAAGACCGTTGGGCGTACCCCTCTTCCGACGCGGGGAGTACTCGGATACGGGGCGTTCCTCTCGTATGCGAGGCGTAGCGAGGCCAGGTGTCCGAATCCGAAGACCAGACTATGATCAGCAAGCGGCGGCCCTGATCGAGCCACGTCATCACCCCCTCACAGTTTCACATTTTTTTTCCAACTTCTAAAATTCATAACTTTCGCGTACGAGCTCCATTTTCGACGTTCTTTATATCCACGCGAAGGCGGGAATGTACTCTACAACTTTCGTTTAGACTCTGTCGGCTAACTTTGACTTTATTTTAAAAGTTATATTATTAACAGGGCGGGACAGGATTGGTTCGTTGAAATTTCGTAACTTCTTCATCCGACGTCTGTTTTCGTTCATCTTTTTATCGTTACACTACTTTTAATGAGATCTTCGATTCTCATTTAGGTTGTGTCGGCTAAAAACCATTCGATCTACTATTCGAATTTCGGGCTGTACACTGCTAAGCCGAAACTTCGAAAAATCATAACTTCCTCATACGAAGTCAGATTTGGGCTTTTTTATGGACGCTCTCGGTTTAATGTATTCTACAACTTTCATTTAGGTCACTAAGGCTAAAACTCGCTCTATCATAAAAATTCACTATTTACGCTTTCCGATGCCGTGCCGGTTCCGTCGAGAAACTTCGACGGACCATAACTTATTTGTTATAACTTGTATTTCGGCGTTCTTTATATGTATGGAACCCTTGAGACATATTTTGTAACTTGGTTAAGATTATTTATTCTAAATAATCTTTTGTCGAAAAGTCGTTTTCGACCTCTATTATCTCTAAATTGACTAGCCCAGATCTACGGGCGTTACAATTATCTCCCCCTTAGGATGATTACGTCCCAGAATCATCAATGAAACAGGGCAGTATAATGACTCCATACATTATCTCTTCATCCTAGGTAATAATCGTAAGTTCCTTGTTTCTACGAATGAGTATCTAACTCTTGGACTCCTTGACTGCAGGCGGTGCTCGATCTTGCACTTGCTCCCTATCTTACGTTAGACTCCAAATTGTGACCATCAAGTAACAATCTCAATCCTCACTGGATACGAACTTAAGATAAGTTCTTTTATTACTACAATGGAACGATGTGTCATATTCTAATGACCTATCAACGTTTGTTGCAATGCTTAGACTCAAGTTTCTTAGAGTCTTCTAGAAAAGACTATACTTTCCTTCATGTTCTAATCTCATATTAAAAGGTAGCATTTCTAGCTATAAGCAACCATCGTGATACCTCTACTAATCGCTTTGATTAATTCTTCCGGCTTAAGTCAGGTGCTACATCGAACTTGGTTCTCGGAACCACGTAACAAACTCGTCGTAGTCGGACTCAATTTGGTATGACCACTAGGGTCGGAATAACAACAATCTTCTTAGTCATTACCAAAACTTTGGTAACGACATACTTGAATAAAATGGTATCAATTACTAGCTTCTTGGTAACCTTGTGACTTTCCCTAATCCAAGTGCGAGTCATGTGCTTCTGGTAGTATAGGCCTCTACTACCATTCACACCTACTCATACTCGTCCCAAGTATTGTCTCGCAGTTTTCCATGTCACCATACAAGAAAATCACATAACAGCTTAACACATCAGATAGCAAAATGAAGGTTATGTATTATTCCTTGAAGCGATTACATAGGTGTTCAAGTTTAACCTATACTATGCCTCTAATAGGCTACACCACGTGGTACTATCTACACGACAACTTCATAACTCGATCTTTGGATGTCAAGCCTTCACTCCTGAATCCCTGCGTTGTCATTTGCTGATGTCACTATACCCTACTACTCTCAAGTCATCACTCCCACCGAGTGTAAGGACCTAGTCCTTAGTCTTCCGTAGGTACTTGAGAATGTTTTTCACCACAGTCCAATGAGCCTTGCCAGGATTCCCTTGATATTTGCTGACCATGCTCAAAGCAAAGGTCACATCAGGGCGAGTACAAGTCATTACATACATGATCGAGCCAACAACGGAATCATATGGTAATCGACTCATCTCAGCTGTCTCAGCCTTTGTACTCGAACACTAAGCCTTGGTCAGTCTGGCATTCTGCTGGATCGGTAAGTCACCTTTCTTGGAATTATACAAGTTGAACTTCTTCAACACTTTGTTCAAGTAGGTACTTTGACTAAGTCCAATTAGTCTCTTACTCCTATCTCTTAATATACTTTTCCCTAGGATATAGGCAGCTTCCCTAAGGTCCTTCATAGCGAAACACTTCCCAAGACAGGACTTAACCTCCTGCAAGGTTGGGATGTCATTTCCTATGAGTAGTATGTCATCCACATACAGTACCAAAAAGCTAACTATACTCCCACTAGCTCTGAAATACACACAGGACTCACCCTCGCTTCTCGAAAAACCAAACTCTTTGACTTTCTCATCGAAACAAAGATTCCATCTGCGAGATGCTTGTTTTAATCCATAAATGGATTTCTCAAGCTTACACACTCTATTAGGGTACTAAGCATCAATAAAACCCTCTGGTTGACTCATGTAAACATCCTCAGCCAACTTCCCATTAAGGAAAGTGGTTTTGACATCCATTTGCCATATTTCATAGTCATGAAACGCAACAATGGCTAGCATAACCCTAATAAACTTAATCTTCGCTACTGGCGAGAAGGTCTCATCATAGTCAACTCCCGGAGTTTGAGTAAAGCCCTTCACAACCAGTAGCGCCTTATAAGTGTGTACCTTTCCATCCATGTCAGTCTTCTTCTTGAAGATCCATTTGCACCGGATTGTCTTACGAACCGGTACATTGTCAACCAAGTTCCAAACTTGATTGTCTTACATGGACTGAATCTCGCTGTCCATCGCCTCTTTCCATTTAGCAGACTCGGGGCTCGCCATGGCTTTCTGGTAGTTGTTAGGTTCATCCAAATTCACTAGTGTGTTATCACTGATAAATGTATCACCTTCTGAAGTAATATAAAAACCATAAAACTCAGGTGGAACTCTAACTCTACCGGAACGCCTCAGAGGCACAAACTCGTCAATTGGCTCAACAGGAGTTTCCTCCTTAGGTTGATCGCTAGTGTTTGAGGCTCCTTCACCGCTTGACTCTTGAATCTCTTCAAGGTCAATTTGCCTTTCACTGTCCCTTCGGAATACAAGCTCTCTCTCACGAAAGATTGCTCTCCTCGCAACGAAGACAACATTGTCAATAGGTCTATAAAAAGATATCCAAAGGACTTCTGCAGGTAGCTGATGAAAATACACCGCTCACTTCGAGGTTCGAGCTTATCATGAGTCTCACGCCTCACAAAAGCCTCGCAACTCCAAACCTTGATGTGTGCTAACGAGGGAACCTTCCCTGTCCACATATCGTGAGGTGTTTTGGTAAACTTTTTAGTTGGGACTCGATTAAGGATATGGGCGACAGTCTCCATAGTATACCCCCAGAATGAGATTGGTAACGAAGCTCGATTCATCATGGAATGAACCATGTCTAACAAGGTTCGGTTGCGCCTCTCAGCCACACCATTAAGTTGTGGTGTCCTAAGTGGCGTCAATTGTGAAACAATTCCACACTCATTAAGATAGTCCAAGAATTCGATACTAAGATACTCACCACCCCGATCAGATCGGAACATCTTTATCTTCCTGGCTAACTGATTCTCCACTTCCTATTTAAACTCTTTGAATTTCTCAAAGGTTTCTGACTTATGCTTCATTAAGTAGATATAGCCATATCTGCTGTAATCATCAGTAAAAGTCACATAGAAGCGGTTAGCATCCCTTGTGGCGGTTCTAAAGGGCCCACACACATCGGTGTGTATGAGATCCAATAAACCCTCACCCCTTTCACAAGAACCAGTGAAGGGTGACTTAGTCATTTTTCCAAGCAAACAAGACTCGTAAGTGTCATCCGACCTTAAGTCGGATGACTCCAAAACTCCAGTCTTCTAGAGTTGGCCTATGCGCTTCTTGTTGACATGTCCAAGATGACAATGCCACAAGGATGCCTTATCCAAATCATTAGAAGAATCGATATGCAACACATTATTTACTAAGTTGTCTACAACCATCACAATTTCATATACACCATTACAAGTTAATGCTCTAAAATAAAAAAAACACCATTATAATAAGCATTTATTGCACCAATTTCAATATGAAACGAAAATGTGAAACGTTGTTTGTACAAACCATGGAAGGAAATAATATTTCTCACCATATCAGACGACTAGCAACAATTATTCAAATCTATTTCTAACCCACTACTAAGCAATAAAGAGTAAACTCCAATCTTGGTGACAGGTGAAACCTATCTATTCCCCATGATCAAGTTTATGTTCCCGTGCTCCACATCCTTACTTCTTTTTAGGCCCTGCACATCAGAACAAATGTGAAATCCACAACCTGTGTCAAGCACCCAAGAGTTAGTATGTGATGAGTTTTTAGATAGAATAGTATAAATACCTACATGGGTGGGTTTAACATTCCCATCCTTAACATCCTGCAAGTATTTGGGGCAGCTTCTCTTCCAGTGCCCTTTTTCATGGCAATAGAAACACTCTACTTCTTTTGGGATGGTCGAGGGAGTAGCAGTACCTCCTTTGGTTCCATATGAAGAGGATCCATCAAGAGACTTTCCCTTGTGAATCTTGGAAGGAGCCTTCCTCTTCTTCCCCTTACCTTGCCTAATTGCCAGAACAGGGGCATTAGCAGTAGGGAGTGGTTACAATAGATTTACCTTTGAGACCACTTTTGACAGTCCTCAAAAGGCCCTGAAGCTTGCTCAGAGTGACTTCCTCCTTGTTCATATGATAAGTCATGCGGAACTGGTCATAACATGGAGGTAAGGAGTGTAGAATAATATCTATAGCCAAATCCTCTTCAAAGTTCACATTCAATTTGAGCAGACGGTCCACAAAACTTTGCATTTTTTGCAAGTGGCCCGTGATGGGTTCACCATCCTTCATCTTTGTTGTAATCATGGAGCAGATGATTTCATACCTCTCTTGACGAGCACTCTGATGGTATCTTTCCATTAGGTCCCAGTGCATCTCAAAAGGGTAGAAGTCCTCATAGGACTTTTGGAGTTCAGGAGACATGGTGGTAAGCATGATACAAGCTACCTTGGTGGCATCCTTCTCATGCGCCCTGAAATCAACAATCTCCTAAGGAGTAGCATCAGACTCATCGATTTCCTTATACTCATTGTCGAGGAAATATTCCTTGTCCTCATAGCAAGTGACCATCCTGATGTTCCTAATCCAATCATTGAAATTAGTCCCATCAAAGATGACTCTCCCACAAAGGTTCATGAGAGAGAAGGAGCCAATAGGGTTTGAGCCAGAAGCAGTGTTGGAAGACATCTGAAAAGAAAGAAAGACAAAGTCTAGATTAGATAAAGAGTCCTTAATATAACACCCAAAATGATATATTAAGGCTAGGACCCAACACAATATTTTACAATTTGGAAGAGGGATGTCGTAATCCAACTTGCAAAATATTTGAAGGTAGGTAAATGGCGATTTACCGATTTCCACCATGAAAAACGAAACGTGTTAATTAAGTTTTAATTGGATTTGAAATTCCTAGATTCTTTGAGATTCATTGAACAATTCAATGGCATGTTTAAATCTCAATTATGCCCTTCAGGTTTGTGACTGGGATACCGAGGATCACCAACATGGTGTGAATAACCATGCAAATGTACTTGGTACTCTCAATGTCAATTATACCTTAATCAATATGTCGGTTAACCACACACACTCCATTGACCTTATGATAAACATTAAGCTACCCTTTGCCATCCTTACTAGTCTAAGTTAATGTATCGGTTAACCACACACGCTCCATCAACGACTTGGTAAGGTGCAAAGTGTAATTTCATGGATTAGCATTAATTTCACATTTTCCTAAAGTAACTAAGATTGAGAATTTTTTAAAAAGGTTTAGTTACTTTATATTTATCATTATACTTTTAGTGAGAATTATAGTCTTTGTCCTACCCGTTCGGCTAACAACCTTTCACTAGTCAAGGAAGCGGTGGATGAGAGTGGACACCCAGTAAACCACCATTTTAGAGGCAGTAACCTTATACCCCCTTATAGACCGGTTTCGTGAATGAGGCCTACTAACGGTAAGACTGACTTGATCTTATACACACACATACATATATATATATATATATATATATATATATATATTATTAAACCTATAATATTATAATAGTATAAGGGTTGAATTTTAACTTTTAAAATTCTAAGGTTTGGAATTAAAGTTTCATTTAGTGAGAATTTACAAATTCCAAAACTTGAGGGCAAGTTTTGAAACTTGTCAAAACTCTTCAAGTCCATAACATATGAGTTTAATGACATCTTTAATAGAAAAACCTTTCGTTCCATAACATCCATAACTTGAGGACAAGTTATGGACTCCATTAAAATAATTTAAAACATTATTTAACTAATACAATAATCAAATAATTCATAGAAGATACAATTAAACTCATATGAACAAGACAATTCAAATCAAACAAATTTCATGTAATTAGCTTAACCATATAAACTGATACAAAACATGAAACTTTGATAATTATCTTTTAAATTGGATTAACATGATCATTACCACATCAAAAACAGGTTTATAAGTTCAAAAGCAGTCTAGGGTAATGATCTTAGTCCAATTCCAGCCTTAAAACTTGAAAATCTGCACTCCGGAGCACCAACTTGTCAAGTGCATGAACTAAATTCGGCGAGTTGGTCCGGTTTGTGATGGGACTCGGCGAGTTCCCCAGTGGACCCGGCGAGTCCACTGTCCAGATAGCAAAAAATTGACTTTTTCAACATTTGAAAGCAAGTAGCATCAAGTATATTGGAAAACAATCCTAGGCTCTGATACCACTGATGGGTTTTGAGCATTCTAATACTCCTATATCGTACATGCAACCCTAGATGCTTTGGATCTATGTTTTCTCTAATATACATGCAAACTTTCAAAGTACCAAAGCATCATCCTAACTAGCATACAATGGAGTAACTATACTACAAAATTCTAGTTTGATGACATACCTTTTAGTGTAGTTAAAAACCTTGAAGCTTTAAGAGCCTAGCACCAATAGTGTGAATACCTCAAGTGGAACCACAAATCACCACCAACAAATGGAAGAACTAAAGAGAGAATTCCTTGCTTCACAAAATCGGCTAGCACTCTTCTAAGATCACTTAGGTGCTAATTTTGGTAGCCTTAGGGTCTCTTATATAGTGTGGCAAACTAGGGTTACACCATGTAAACCCTAATGACCTTCCATATCCCTCATGATCCATGGGTTAAAACCTCCATGGTGTATCCATGGGTCACCACATGGGTTTAGCCGAACATAAAGAACTATGGATCATTAGTCCACTTTATAAGAATGAATGATTTACCAAATCAACCCCTTATATTTAATTAGTCTCTTTTGATTAATTCCAAATTACTTGATCAATACTAATTAAATAATATGATTTCATATTAATATATTAGAACTTATAATATATAATAAATCATAATTATCCTCTTCTCAAAAGTCCATCCTTCAAATTGTCTCGGTGAAGTGCAACCCAAATGGACCATGCTACTCTCGGGTCAAGTACCTACCAAATATAGTTATGGACTTAGACACCTTATCCAACAACATAAACCCTAGAATAAACGCATACGAAAATGACCATTTTTTCAGTTTGTTCTATATTAGAAAGTAACATTGGTGAGTGTTTCCACCGATGGTTTGTTCCCTCTACTTTTTAAAATTATATTTTTACCCTTTTATTTTTTAAAGTCTTTGTAAAATGACATTTCTCCTCTTTATAATTTAACCCTCATTCACATTGAACTTTGTAAAATATAATTTTCACCCCCTCCATTGTGTACACTTTCCTTTTTATCCCCCGTACTCCCATAGTATACATAATAAGATTTTCCTGTATAACTTTCGTTCATTAACTTAAAAATAACTAATTTTTACCTGCTTATTTTTATGTATGTGTTGGTATAAATTTGAGACGATCAACATTTCGACGAAAATTTAGAACTTTTGTTAGTTAATTTGTACCGACCTTGTATATTTATTTACCAACAAATTCATCAATATCTAACTTCTATCAATACAATCGTCAAAATTCAACTTACAAAATGGATTGACACCGCCGCAAACACGCAAAATCCTAGTTTTATAGTATTTATCTTAAATGAAGAAGCATGAAAATAAGAGTCTTAAATTATGAAACATGAAAATATTAAAAATGGTTATGTTTGGCGTGTCATATTTATCTTATAAGTTAACTTATTTTTCGAACTTTTTTAAATTGTCATGTTTGGTAAGCCGAAAAAATAGTTTATAAGTTAGTTTAAAAAAAACTATTCGATATAGCTTTTCAACTAGCTTATACAGCCTTTTCAATTCTTTCAAAAATATTATTTATTCATTATAATAAACATAGTTTTCGAAATGCATTTATATGTCTACGGTTTATGACATGGTAATTAGCTAGTTCTTACAAAATATTATTATTTTGTTGGCTATCATATAGTTTTGTAGTTATCAACTAATTTTTCAGCTAGTATGCAAAATATATCTTTTATATTTATAACAAATTTTTAATATCTTTTATATTTTGTATCTAATTTTTCCATAATTTTATTTAAACCAATTTTATATTTTTGAAAAAATGGATACAATTGTCAAACATATATTATAACTATCTTATATTTCCCAAAATAGATAATAACCAACGAAATCAAAATAATTTTTTTTTATCATTCTTTGTGCACTAGCTATTATTTTTTTAATTATTATTATGTAATTTTTTTTATTAAGTTTAAGCTAATGAAACTTTTTATTTATATAAATATACTAATAAATAAATTATACTTCTTATATATTTAGTAAAATCTAAAAAAAATGAGACATAGTGAGATGTGCCAATTTGGTAAGTGAAAAGGAAGTTAGGCAAGAGTTTGAGGAAATGAGGTATCACTTAATTGATAAGGAAAAAAATAAGAGGTGTGTGAAACCAAACCCCTTGATCTAACAATGTATAAGTTATAATGAATGCATTAAGGGTCAAACATACGCAGTAATAGCGCATGATGCACCCCAGTGCATCGTACTGCCTGGTTGTAACGCCCGTAGATTCGAGCTAGTCAATTTAGAGATAATAGGGGTCGAAAAAGACTTTTCGGCGAAAGATTATTTATAATAAATAGTCTTAACCAAGTTGTAGAATATGTCTCAAGGTTTCCGTACATATAAAGAACGCCGAAATCCGAGTTATAACGAAGAAGTTATGACCCGTCGAAGTTTTACGGCAAAACCGGCACGACACCGGGAAGCGTAAATAGTAAATTTACGATGGAGCGACTTTTAGCCTTAGCAATCTAAACGAAAGTTGTAGTATATGTTAAACCAAGAACATACAAAAAAAGAACGCCCAAATCTGACTTCGTATGAGGAAGTTATGATTTTTCTAAGATTCGGCTTAGGAGTGCACGACCCGAAACTCAAATTTTAGTTCGAACAATTTTTGGCTTACGCGAGCAAAATGAGAGTTGAATATCTCATTAATAGGAACTCAACGTTAAAAAGATAGACGAAAACGGAGTCCGTATGAAGGAGTTACGAATTCATCGCGGTCATTTAGCAGTCTAATCCCCTCTTACTGTTAAATTTAAGATCGGTCGAGAATTAGCCGACGGAGTCTAAATTAAAGTTGTAGATCTTGTTTTTACCTACGTATGGATATAAAGAACATCGAAAACGGAGCTCGTATGCGAAAGTTATGAATTTTTGAAAATCGACTGATTTCCACCTTGTGTGCGGTGCCACGTGTCAGCACCAGGCCGCGCCTGGCTGTAGCCAGCCTGGCCGTGAATATTACAAATTCATGATGTGAACCTTCCTCCAGCCCCTATAAATAAGTGGTGAGGCCTCCGTTCATTCCTCACACCTCCCATAACTTCCCTCTCTCTAGAACTTCTCTCTAGCCCCCGAACCCCCCCTCCCCCCGAAAAGCCTAGGGAACCTCCCTAGAACGAGGCGGAAACCCCATAGTGCTCAACGGCTCAGAGAAAAAGAGCCTTTCGGCTCGGGAACGCTGCTCCAGCGGATCCCGGTTTTCTTTAAAACCCGCTGTAAGTGAGCTATGCCTACCCTATCTTTAGTATAGCTTATGTTTTAATATAATAACGTTATTAGGAACTTATAATGAGTATTTGGGCTATTATTATGAGTTATATAAGAGTGTTTCTTAACGCTTATATAATAGTAATAATATCTAGACTATTAATTAGTCACGGTTAACGTTAGACTAAACTCTAGTGGTAATGATACTAGGTTTTGTCCGAGGGAAATTGTTTTAACGGTAACGAAGTACTGTCCGAGTACCGAGTCATCACCTTATCAGGTGAGTGCATAGTTACTTTCATATTACACATAGATATGAAGTATTTTATATAAACTACGTGCTATGTGTGAATATTATCTATATAATTGCTATCTATGCTGAATGAACGATTTTATACGTGTTTTAAATGATTTAAACTGTATATGTATTTTATATCTAAGATAATGTTGTGGTAAAACATGGGTAGATGTAATAGATGGAGTATGAGTTGGATGATGAATTGAGAGGTGAAATAGATCGTGAGCTGAGGGTGAGAGGTGGACGATGTGAGAAGCCTTTTTCCCAAATGATGGTCCCGTCATTCAACAGAGTATGGATGACAACCACAAACTATTCTTGACAGTCTAGTGGAACACTAACAGGCTCGCAACCTGTAGGTGTTGTGAACGATGTGTTCACCGGTGTACTCTAAAAACCCATTGACACGTATTGCGAGTGGATACTGTCGATAAACGAAATAGCCCTGGCAGCTATGGATTTAGTGCCTATTGAGCAAACCCTGGCAACTATAGATTTAGTGCCCGTTGAGTAAACCCTGGCAACGATGGATTTCGTGCCGATTCCTTAGGATGATCCTTAGGAATGAATTAACGAGGAATAGCTGATTCTTAGGGTAGACCCTTAAGAGTAAAGAAGATAATGGGGGTGAGTAATTGGGTTAACTGTTTGATGATTAAACATAATAATTATATTATTGTGGGTTGAAAACCCTATGTACTCACCAGGTTTCCCAACCTAACCCACTCAGTTTATTTATATCACAGGTGTTAATATTAAGTCACATTACACTGAGAGATTAAGGAGATATAGATCACTAGTGATAATGAATGTAAGTTCTGTTTATGCTTATGTTTCTGTATTAACGATGACATCCCAAATATTTTAAAATGAATAAAAATACATTTATTCAGAAATGCTTTGATAACATATTTATCATGTTTTACTGAGAACAAATTCCGCAATATTTTTATTAAAAGAAGTACTCTGATTTTTAGAAAGCATAAACAAAATCGGTCTTTTCTGGCCGTAAAAAATGGGGATGTCACACTGGTCAACATGGCATATGGTGGTCATGGTAATACCGCCCTAACCCCAAAATTCATCTCACAATAGAACTTTTATCCTCTTTTTCCCTCTTCAATGATTTTTTTAGAAAACAACTCCATACTCTATAAATAATAACTTACATAACTCATTCGACCACACATTTACTAAATCTTCTCAAATCTGTCAGTTATATTTTTCAAAAATTGCTTCAAATATTTCTCTTAACAACACCACCACAATATCCATAAGAAATCAACTGTGACTTCAAATGCACAGGCCATAAACATTTTTGGTTTTGATTGTCTGTAAGATCCTATTTTAAGACTAATTTTAAAATTTTGATAATAATATAATCATATAATTAATTTAAAAGATTTATCATTATTAAATAATTTAGTATTAGGATGTTTCTTTAAATTTATGAAACTAAGATTTTATTTGGACCTCAATTTGAAAATTAAGAAATATTAATTGAAAATGAAAACCAGGTCAAACTTTTGGAATCTACTTTTAACTTATTCAAGGTAACACTTCGTTATAATGATTATTATATGGGTATCTTGGAAGTACATTAAATACTAATGAATATGGTAGCTAATGTGTAGAAATAAAAACTCGAGGATCCCTAGTGTTTATGAAGAAAAGAAGCTAAAGATTACATTAATAGACATTAGAAGGTATTCCTTCTCCTTGATTTCTCTAATTTTCAACTCATGGTTTGGTTTTCTATCCAAATCCAATTTTCTAAGTTCACTGATGGATTTATATGTGTTTTGAGTCTAAAATCACGTTATATAACATCATGGAATCATCATTCCACCCCTTTGAGTTTTTGATTCCACCTTCAAAGGTAGATTTAGAAGATTGATGGAACCCTAGCTTGATACATCACGATTCTAAATTATAAATGTAGTTGTACTCTAACTTGTATTAGTGGAGCTGGATTTAAACCGAAGATTCTATGTTAATGTAGTGAACTATATGTTTACATTTGATTCTTGAGAGAATCCAAGCTTTCCATAGATGATATGAGTTCAATAATGGTGTTTTGCCATTGGAATGTAATGATATACTATCTAAATCAAATTTAACCTCAAAAAACACTTTGCAAATACTTAAAAGGAATCAATGATTTCAAATCTAGAAGTGTATAAGGGTTTTAAAAGGAACTAATGAATTATTTATACTCGCAATGGTTATATTTGGATTTAAGTCTTGCAATTCCATGTTTGGACTTGGAATCGTATGTTGAAGATGGAATCATAGATTGAGGTAGGAATTAATATTTTATAAATGCTTAAATAATTTTTAGAAATATAATAGACGATCATTTAATTAAGTGAAAATAAATAGAGCCATCTATGTAGTTATTAGAGGTTTATGTCTTAATATGGAAGGCTTATGTGTTTACATGTGCTTCATTGAACGTATGAAGTATTAAGACTTTTTGTTATTAAGTTATTATTAATATGGTATGTAATTCAGTATAAACCAAGTTTCTTTGACTCATTATATCAATTATAACCATTTTGAAGAGTGGTGTGGAGGTTTGGGAACCGAAGACCAAAGTATAATGTCTAGATAAGTGAAACATAACATTTTTAGGACTAGTATGGACAATACACTTCCTGTGTACTTCCTAAGGATTAATGTACATGGCCTATGTACTAAGATTTCAAGAAAACTTATTTATTCTATATGTCTATTTTGGGTAATCTTTTTGACCCCAAACCAATTTAATTATTCTTTTAATGGCCTTACTAGTCTAATTATGATAAGGGATGGGTTGTTGGGTTGAGTTTATTATAAACTTAACATAGCATGTAAGTGATATATATGTTGGATTAGTGTCTAAGGCTATAACTATATTTGGTAAGTAATTGACCCGGTTGTGCATGGTCCTTTTGGGTTGCCTTCACCTTAGCAACTTGACAGGATGATTTGTTAAGAGAGAAGAAATATTATTGTTAATATATTATGAGAATAATATATTAAAGGAATAATATTGTTATTTGATTAATATAAGTCATATATTAATTAAAAATTAATTTGGTGGCTTAAAGAGGTTAATTGAATAAAGGGGCATAAACTGTCAAATGTTTGATAGTTGTGTTTTGGGCTATGTATCCTTATGGATATGAGGGTGGACGAAATTTAGGGTTTGGGAACCTTAAAATCGTCCAAGCCTAGTATCTAGGAGGATCTTGGATTGCTTAGGACCTAAGTTATTCAATTAGGGTTTAAGGTGAAACCCTAGTAGCTCATAGTATAAATAGATCCCTAGGGTGAGGGAAATCGGCACTCATGCAAGGCAAGGAACCCTCAGGCCGATTTCCCACCCTCTCCTCTCTCTCAATATCATCCTCTTGCTAGTTGGTGTTTGTAAGCCATTAGAGGAGTGACAATTGTGACTCTAAGCTCCAAGAAGAGGAAGTATCAAGCAAGTAATCTAATGTATTGCTCTAGATCCAATTTCATATGATTAGATTCAATTGTTTACATTAGATCTAGTATTGTAAGTCTTGGATTCAAAGCATTTTCAATTAGAGAAACCTAGATCCAAGCAATTAGGGTTTGGATGTGCACATAGGTAAGTTCTAATGGCTCAAACCCATCAGTGGTATTAGAGCTTTGATTGATTTCTATTGAATTGATGCATTGATTGATTGCTTGTTGCTTGAAAAATTCGATTTTTGTGCTTCTGCCTGATGAACTCGGCGAGTTCCACTGTGGACTCGGTGTGTCCATAGTGGGAACTCGGTGAGTTCGAGCGTCAAAAAGAGGTAGTTTCGGGATTTCTTGTTGTTTTACTTGAGGAAACTTGCCTTAACTGTTTTGGGTCATTAAAATTCGATTTTAAACATATATATGAGTATATTCTTGACCAAAGAAAAGATAATTACCAATTAGTTGAATAATAATTTCCTTATATGATAATAATTGATTATTTGAATTGAATTGGTGAATTTTCTTGCAAATAATGGTGAATAAGATCAAATTGAGATTATCTAATTAGTTGATTTATATTATTTTCTATTTGATCCTTATGTTTTGAAAAGTTTAAAACTTGCCCTCAAGTTTTGAAATTTAAGTTTTGTGATTAAACGTTTAATTTGAATAATTTAAATTTCAAACCCTAGAATTTCACAAGTTTAAAATTCAACCTATACTAATATAATATTACAAGTTTAATATATATATATATATATATATATATATATATATATATATATATATATATATATATGTATGTATAATTAAAGATGCTAGTCTTACCGTTAGTAGGCCTCATTCACGAAGCCAGTCTATAAGGTGGGTATAAGGTTGCTGCCTATAAAATGGCGCTTAATGGGTGTACACTCATACCCACCGCTTGCTTGACTGGTGGAGGGTCGTTAGCCGGACGGGTAGGATAGGGCAAACCTCTTCTCATTAATAAGTATAATGAATCTATATAAAGTAACTAAACGTGTGTTATAAAATTCCCAATCTTAGTTACTTTAGGAAAAGTGAATTGATGCAATCCCATGAAATTACACTTTGCACCCTTGTTAAGAAGTTAGTGGAGCGTGTGTGGTTAACCGACACACTAATTGGTTCTAAGCAAAGGTGGCAAAGGGTGATTCGTTGTTTGTCATAGTTCAGTGGAGCGTGTATGGTTTACCGGCACATCGAATAGGTGATTGTAACAATGAAAGCACCATGTAGATTTGCATGGTTATTCACGCCCGCTTTGTGATCCTCGGTATCCTAGTCACAAACTAGAGGGGCATATCGAGATTTAAACATGCCATTGAAAGGTTTCAATGAATCTCAAAGTAATCTAGGAATTCTCAATACATTTAAAACTTAAAGCTTATGTTTTTCATGGTGAAGAATTAGTGAATCGTCATTCACTTACCTCCAAAATTATTTGCATATTGGATTACGGTATCCCTTTTCTAATGTGTAAATAATGTTGTTGGGTCGTAGCCCTAAAATTTTCATTTGGGTGTTAATTAGGGACTTAATTCTAATCAACTTTGTTCCTTTCTATTTGTAGATGTCTAACGCGAACAACGCTGCTGCTAACTCATTCACGCTAATGAGCCTTTGTCAAAAAGTGACTTTTGATGGATCGAACTTTAGCGAATGGATAAGATACATTCGCACAATCGCGCGTTACGAGGACAAGGAGTATGTTCTCAATGAGATGCTCGAGAAGATCAATCCAGAAACTGCTACCCTCGAAGAAATGGCTGTCTTTGAGACTTATGAACGTGATGCAACTAAAGTCCATTGCATCATGATAGCCTCAATGAACTCCGAATTCCAAAAGTCCTATGAGGACATGTATCCTTATGAGATGCATCTAGACTTGATGGAGCGATACCACCCAAGTGCGAGGCAAGAGCGCTATGAGATCATAACGAATATGATCACTGCTAAAATGGGAAGTGGAGAGTCTCTAACCGTGCACTTGCAAAAGATGCAAAGGTATGTCGATCGTCTTCGCAAGTTGAATGTCAACTTTGGGGAAGATTTGGCTATCGACATTGTTCTTCACTCCTTGCCCTCATGCTACAACCAATTTAGGATGACTTACCACATGAAAAAGGAAGAGGTCACCCTAAGCAAACTCCAAGGTCTCCTAAGGACTGCTGAGAGCAACCTAAAGGACAAGTCTATTGCACCAAATCCCAATCCATCTGCTGCTCATGTTTTAGCTATTGGGCAGGGAATGGGCAAGAAAAGGAAGGCTTCTTCGAAGAACCACCGCAAGGGAAAGTCCCAAGATGGTTCCTCTTCTAGTGGGACCAAGGTTGATCCTGCTAAGCCAACCCTAACCCAAAGAAGGCAGAGTGCGATCATTGCCACAAAATAGGGCATTGGAAGAGAAGTTTCCTGGAATATCTGCAAGCCATCAAGGATGGGAGGATCAAGCCATCTTTTGTAGGTATATACACAATTAAATCTAATGATTCGTCTCATGCTATTTCTTGGGTTCTTGATACGGGGTGTGGTTACCACATTTGTTCTGATTTGCAGGGACTAGGAAGAAATAGAGATGTGGAGCTTGGAAGAATAAATCTAATCATGGGGAACAGAAGATCGTCGCCTGTTACCAAAATTGGAGTATATTCTTTAGTGCTTAGTAATGAATTGAATTTAGATTTAAATAATTGTTGCTACTCGCCAGATATGGCAAGAAACATCATTTCTTTTCATGGTTTATTTAGACAAGGATTTAGATATTCGTTTAATAATGAGAATGGTTCTATTTATGCTTATCTAAATGGTGTTTTATACTTTGAAGCAATGCCTTGTAATGGAATTTATGAAACTGTTATGGTTGTAGATAACCTAGGAAATGATGTATTATGTATGGATTCTTCCAATAGTATGGATAAAGCATCTTTGTGGCATTGTCGTCTTGGACATGTCAACAAGAAGCGCATAGCCCAACACCAAAAGGATGGAGTGTTGGAGTCATTCGACCTTAGGGAAGATGACACGTGTGAATCTTGTTTACATCGAAAGATGACCAAGTCACCCTTCACTGGCACTTGTGAGAGGGGTGAGGGTTTATTGGATCTCATACATACCGATGTGTGTGGGCCCTTTAGTTCCACCACAAAGGACGGGAACCGCTTCTACGTGACTTTCATCGATGATTATAGTAGATATGGGTATATTTACTTAATCAAGCACAAGTCAGAAACATTTGAAAAGTTCAAAGAGTTCAAAAATGAAGTGGAGAATCAATTGGGCAGGAGAATCAAGATGCTTCGATCCAATCGAGGAGGAGAGTACCTAAGTCTTGAATTCCACGACTATCTCAAGGAATGCGGAATAGTTTCGCAATTGACGCCAACTAGGACACTGTAGTTGAATGGTGTGGCAGAAAGGCGTAATCGAACCCTATTGGACATGGTTCATTCTATGATGAGTCATGCTTCACTACCTATCTCATTCTGGGGGTATGCCTTAGAGACTGCCGCCCATATCCTTAACCGAGTCCCTACAAAGAAGGTTGCCAAAACACCTCACGAAATGAGGACAAGGAAAGCTCCCTCATTGGCACATATCAGGGTTTGGGGATGTGAAGTTTTCATAAGACGAGAGACTCACGACAAGCTCGAACATCGTAGTGAGCGCTGTATTTTCATCGGCTACCCGCAGAGATCCTTTGGATATCTCTTCTATAGACCGAGCGACAATTTTGTCTTCGTTGCAAGGAGAGGGGTTTTCCGAGAGCGAGAACTCATAAGCCAAGGGGACAGTGTGAGGCAAATCGATCTTGAAGAGATTCAAGAGTCGAACGATGAAGGAACCTCTAACGTTGGCGCTCAAACCGAGGAGGAAACTCCGGTTGAACCGATTGACGAGTCCTTACCTCTTAGACGTTACGAAAGAGTTAGAGTTCAACCCCAGTTTTATGGTTTTCATATTACTACTGAAGGGGACACGTATATTAGTGATGGTACACTAATAAATCTAGATGAACCTAATATCTATAAGGAAGCCATGGCAGGCCCAGAGTCTGCAAAATGGAAAGAGGCGATGGACAATGAGATTTAGTCCATGTATGACAACCAAGTTTGGAATTTGGTTGACAATGTGCCTGGACGTAAGACGGTTGGGTGCAAATGGATCTTCAAGAAGAAGACCAACATGGATGGGAATGTTCACACGTATAAGGCACGATTGGTGGCGAAGGGCTTTACTCAAACTCCTGGAGTTGACTATGATGGTACCTTCTCTCCAGTTGCTAAGATAAAATATATTAGGGTGATGCTAGCCATTGCTGCATTTCATGATTATGAGATATGGCAGATGGATGTCAAGACCGCTTTCCCTAATGGGAAGTTGGCTGAGGATGTTTACATGGCTCAGCCAGAGGGTTTTGTCGATCCGAAGCATCCCAATAGAGTTTGCAAGCTTGAGAAGTCCATTTATGGACTTAAGCAATCATCTCACATATGGAATCTTTTCTTTGATGAGAAAGTCAAAGAGTTTGGATTTGTACGAAGCGAAGATGAATCATGTGTATATGTCAAAGCCAGTGGGAGTATAGTTAGCTTCCTCGTTCTGTATGTCAATGACATACTGCTCATAGGAAACGACATCCTGAATTTGCAGGAGGTTAGGTCCTGGCTTGGGAAGTGCTTCGCTATGAAGGACCTCAGAGAGGCTTCCTATATTTTGGGAATAAGGATAGTGAGAGAACAAAGTAAGAGACTAATAGGACTTAGTCAGAATACTTAGTTGGATAAGGTACTAAAACGTTTTAGTATGGAGTACTCGAAGAAGGGAGAACTACCGATATAGAGTAATGCCAAATTAAGTAAGACTCAAAGTCCGAATACCGAAGCCGAGATAGCTGAGATGAGCCGAGTACCCTATGCTTCCGCAGTTGGCTCAATAATGTACGCTATGACTTGTACTCGCCCTGATGTGGCCTTTGCTTTGAGCATGGTCAGTAGATATCAAGGGAACCCTGGTAGAGCTCATTGGATTGCGGTCAAGAATATACTTAAGTACCTTCGGAGGACCAAAGAATGGTTCTTAGTCCTCGGAGGGAGTGATGACTTAAAGGTGCGAGGGTATAGTGACACCAGCTTCCAGACCGATAGGGACAACTATCGTTCGCAGTCGGGCTGGGTCTTTACCGTTAATGGAGGAGCGGTGACTTGGAAACGTTCCAAACAAGAAACCGTAGTTGATTCAACGTGCGAATCAGAGTACATTGCAGTGAGCGAAGCGTCAAAGGAGGCGATGTGGTTGAAAAACTTCATTGGTGATCTTGGAGGTGTGCCTGCCATAAAGGAGCCTATGGAAATTTTCTGTTTATAATGAAGGAGCGATTGCCTTGACCAAGGAACCGAGGGATCATGGTAGATCTCGGCATATCGACATAAAATATCACTTTATTAGACATCGAGTAGAAGAAGGACACCTCATAGTGAAGAGGGTATCGTCGGAGGATAACCCAGCAAATCCGCTTACGAAGGGACTGAGCAGGGTTAAGCATTTGCAGCACGCTAGGAGCATTGGGCTGAAAGACGATATTAGTTTAGATTAGAAAGTTTGGAAACATGTAATAGATAAATGTAATTGACATTTGATGATTAAATGAAAGAGTATTATTTATGAGTAAAGCTACTGTCTTATGTTAATTGTTTAACTATTGTTTCACTTTGCATGTTTTGACTTGCTGATAAATTGAGTTATTAAGAAAAATCGAATTATTCGAATGGTCCACAATCGTTCATATGTTGGAAGTAGGTATGAATGAAGATTGTCATGAATTGGTGTGTAGATTGTCTAAAAGGGTATTAGACATAACAAAGGTTTGCTACAACGTTCATGAGTGCTTATGAACAAGTTTTGAGCATTGGAATAAACCCGCGCTTGCTGGAATCACTTTATGGAATGTGACACAAGTGATCGCAAATAGATAATATCATATGGTCTTAAAACCAAGATATATGGTTTATTGTTTATTAATTGGTTCTGCATTGACAATGTGAAACCGCATCAGTAAATTGATGTCATAAAATGCATTATTGTGTATAGTTGATTAGTAAATAGTAAATGCATATAAGTCGAAGTTTATCTGTTACTTTTATCCTAAGAGAATAAAAGCGATATCACGATCGCTCAATGATTTGATTTGAATTATGTGTCGGGCCCGGTCAGGACTGAATTGATGTGTTCAATTAAGTTCTATGTAAAATGAATATGAGATCGAGAAAACAATTGCTGGACAATAAGTTCCATGAGATTGTCTGCAAAATATCTAAACAGAGGACTGTACAATCCCTTATCTAAAGGACATGAGACTGATAAGATCAGAGTTAACAACGTCTTTAAGAGCTACGATTGCTAATCGGTTTTTGTTTACATATATAGTTACTAGACTTATCCAAGTGGGAGACTGTTTGATTAGTGTCTAAGGCTATAACTATATTTGGTAAGTACTTGACCCGGTTGTGCATGGTCCTTTTGGGTTGCCTTCACCATAGCAACTTGACAGGATGATTTGTTAAGAGAGAAGAGATATTATTGTTAATATATTATGAGAATAATATATTAAAGGAATAATATTGTTATTTGATTAATATAAGTCATATATTAATTAAGAATTAATTTGGTGGCTTAAAGAGGTTAATTGAATAAAGGGGCATAAACTGTCAAATGTGTGATAGTTGTGTTTTGGGATATGTATCCTTATGGATATGAGGGTGGACGAAGTTTAGGGTTTGGGAACCTTAAAATCGTCCAAGCCTAGTATCTAGGAGGATCTTGGATTGCTTAGGACCTAAGTTATTCAATTAGGGTTTAAGGTGAAACCCTAGTAGCTCATAGTATAAATAGATCCCTAGGGTGAAGGAAATCGGCACTCATGCAAGGCAAGGAACCCTAGGGCCGATTTCCCACCCTCTCCTCTCTCTCAATATCATCCTCTTGCTAGTTGGTGTTTGTAAGCCATTAGAGGAGTGACAATTGTGACTCTAAGCTCCAAGAAGAAGAAGTATCAAGAAATTAATCCAAGGTATTGCTCTAGATCCAATTTCATATGATTAGATTCAATTGTTTACATTAGATCTTGTATTGTAAGTCTTGGATACAATGCATGTTCAATTAGAGAAACCTAGATCCAAGCAGTTAGGGTTTGCATATGCACATAGGAAAGTTCTTATGGCTCAAACCCATCAATATATAGTTATGATTATATGTTAACATTACACATTCAAACATTCTTGAGTGGGGATTTTAGTTATTTGCAAGCAAATGTGTGTTTATATCAGGAGTACATGTCCTTAACATCATTTTGATGATTTATTGAATTGATTTTGTAACATATTCATTATATGCAATGTCTTTATTTTATTTATAACTTTTTCATTACATGAAATTTATTTTGGAAAGACTTTTACACACTTGAAAAGCTTATATGATTTGGAGATTATTTGAGCATCCTATTTGTGTATTCACATAGTATAAGATACTTTAGGGGTCATTCATGATATTAATGTGATTTGAATTTATTTGGAATTAATTATTATTCTAGATAATCGTCACAACGCATAAGTGTGGCTTGCTACCCCTTATTGTGGTGCTTGTGTGATGGTTCACAAGACACATAACTTTAAGATTAGACATACATGGAAAGTGTATAAGATTCTTTGTGCTACTTATAGATAAGGTCTAACTTTGGATAGGTCATGGAAATTATATTCAGTAGAAAGTTCTACCATGTATTAACCCGAATCAAACCATATATGTAGGCTTTGGACTTTGATATTGACTTATGATCGAGATAGATTCAAATACATTATTATTTGTTTGTTGTGATTTGACTCTTTTGAAATATCAAACTCTTTTATATTGATTGTTCATTCTTAGCTAACCATTTGTTAGGTTTATTGATTCTCTTGAAACTTTTACTTTAGATTATGGGTTTTCATACACTTTGACTTCGTATTTTGGGTTTATAGTACCCTAGACTTTAGACTATTGAAACTTTTGGAAACTTTAAATGTTTTAAAAAACTATTTTTCTGGAGGCTTGACTTTAATTTTAGATGATTGGCATCATCTATCACTCTTTATGGGTCGACATCAGGTATACTCACTATGCTTTCCAAGTCTAGCACTTGTATTTTTACGAGTGCTCATATTGTAGATATTAGTGAAGATGATTAGAGATTGTCACAACTTATGGAAGGAAAGAACTTGTAATGGCTCATTTTGACTATGTTATGATATTAACTAATCTTCCTCGTCTTTTGAACTTATTAAGCTTGTTTTGGACTTCATGACCATTTCTCTTCATTTTTCAAACTAATTTTTTTTATTTAAAGTGAATTTAAATATATTTATAACTTATTTAAAAATCATCCATGCGATGCTATTTCAATTGGTATCAGAACATTATTTTAGGTGAATTAGGTCGTGTATGGACTTAAATTATGGTGCTCCAGGAGATGCTAGGACTTTGTATGTTAATAATAAATATTATTATTTATACTGAGTAGTAATTTATAAAATCCTCAAAATAGTGAGAAAAATAAGCAAAATTCTAATGTTATAAGAACAAGAGGTATAAGAGAATATTAAAGTGAAATCTTCATCAATTAAAGCTATGTTAACTGAGAATGACGAAACAACAATAAAAGAACATGATGGATAAGTTTAGAAGATGTTAGAGAGACAAAATACTCGAATTAAGAATGAAGTAAGAAGAATAGTTGGTGAAAATTCAATCAATAAATGTATTTAATAGGACAAGTAAATGAAACTACAGGTTGATTTATAGGATTATAAGGAATGCCCCCCCCCCTCCCCCCCCCCTCCCCCCCCCCCCCCGAGTTAACCAAAAGAAGATGAACTTCTGAAAAGAGGATGCCATTACTGAAACTTCAACATATATACACCACCAAGTTATGATGGAACAGGGATCCAATGAAAGTGGATAACTACATATATGAAATGGAAATGGTGTTACATACGCACCAAATGCAAGGATGAACAAAGAACACATTTTGTGGTGACTAACTCAAAGATCAAACATTACAGTGTTGGATTCAACTCAAACAAAACTTTCAATATTGTGTGATTAGAAGGCTAACATGGGATGATTTTTTTTGAGAAGTTGAAAGAGATGTTTTACATTGCATAAATGATTTTTCAAGTCAAAATAATGTTCTTATATTTGAAGAAAGGAAATACGATGATATCAAATTATAACTTCAAGTTCCACAAATATTTTATATTTTCTAGAAGGTTGTCACCCAAAGAGGCAACCAAGATAAGCCCATACATGGAAAGACTACCAAGAAGTTATAAAATAAATCTTGGAGAACCCGAAATCTCATATTGGACAATGAGGAAGGCAAGTAAGGTAGAGATAACATTTAAAGAAAGAAATAAATAAAGACAAGGTAGTCATGGAAATATGAGGAAAGGTGAAAGTGATTTATATGGTCAATGTTTTTTATGAAGACGGGAAAAAGAAATTTGGAATAATAAGTGGGAAGCATCATTTAAACCAATGGAGGAGTTGGTTTGCTACAAGTATATGAGTAAAACTCATTTACCTAAAAAGTGTAATGAGGGAGTAAAAGTGTTTCCATTGTGAGGGATTTGAACATTTTTCCTTTGATTATCCTTTGAAAAAGAAAGATGGTAGTAGTACATATGAAACAAAAGATTACCTAAAAGAAAAAAAGTTGTGCATTTTCGACATTCCTGCATCCATCCTTTTCATTTTAGGGGCTACATAGTTTTATGTGTCACAAAAATTTGTTAGAAAGTTCAATATTCATCTGTGTCTTCTAGACGTAGGATTGCTAGTTAAAATAGTTGATGGTAAAACATTTTTCATAGGCAGGGAATATTTGATGTCAAGATAGGATATGATGGACTAAATTTTTATGCAAGTCTCATTTTGATGAACCTGGAGGATTTGATTTCATTCTTGGTATGTTTTAGTAGATTGGATTTCATTCCGATTGCTCTCTTTTTTGAAGTCCCCAGATGCTGATGATTCCCACACTTTTAAGGGGAGAATGCCACAGAAGAAAAGCATGTTCCTCGTCAGATTAAACATTTAGGGGGAGAATGTTGAGTTAAGAAATATTGAATATGATGATGTGGTATTTATGATGTAGAAGGCCTTAGAGAAGCTGATAGAGAATTTTGATTGCGAAGGTGATAGAGAAGGCAAATAGAGAAGGTTGATGAGTTATACTCTATATCGAAGGTTACGAACCTTTGATATATCTATGTATCTCAATGTGCACATTGTGTTTGTACCTTGGTGTCTTAGTCACATTGTACATTTTGATTATGTTGCTAGCACTATAAATAGTGTTGTAGTCTTAAGTGTTAGAGAGAGAGTTCTTACATTTCCATATTTGTACACTTGAGATTGCTTCCAAACTTTAATTGAGCTTAAATAGAATTATTTACACCTCATGTTCATTTCATTATCGTTAGATTCATGCTTTATTGTTCTTAATTTGACTATGTCATTTCATTGGGATCCTACAATATGAAGCTAAAACAGTTTGTGGAAAGAAGATAGTGAAAGTAAAATTACCCATTGGTGAGTAGGTTTTATCTATAGAGACAAAAATAGAGTGGCCATTAGTGTCATTAACATGATGAAAACAATAAAGTACTTGAAGAAAGGATGCAAAGCTTATTTGGAACATATGGTTGAAAAAGTTAAGAAAAAGACAACCAACGAAGAGGTTGACATTGTATAAGACTTTCCTAAAGTATTTCCTGACAATTTACTCAGCTTGTCACCGATTCACCAAGTGGAGCTTTGCATTGATTTAGTTTTGGGAACTACACCACTCAGAAAGGTATCGTATCGACTAGATCCTACACAATTAAAGTATTTGATGACTCGGTTGCAAGAGTTGTTAGACAAATGGTTTGTAAGCCAAAACACCTATCCTTAGGAAGCTCCATTTTTATTCTTGAAAAAGAAAGATGAATAGATGAGGTCCAAAATAAATAATAAATATATTAACTTAATAAGTATTTTATTATTGGAAAATTGAGTAAACTAACCCTTTATAAACGAATTGGTTAATAAAAATAACCAACTTATATTTTTTTTCTGAGAAATTACCACTTTCTCCGGAATAGCGTATTACAGAGAGCGCAAGAACATGCCGGACTTGGGTTGCTCAAAGTATTTTGGAATACGATATTCCGGTGTATTTATTTTCCTATCGGAGCTGTGGGTGGTTGGTAGGAATTAGGTCCAAAATCTGAGACCCCATACATTCCGGACTGAAAAACTGTATTTCAGACTATACTCCAGAATGGTCGTACATTTCGGTGGTCTGTTACGGAGAGCTAAAATTAAGGTATATGTGTGTTTTTATTCCATATATTTCCATATATGCAATATATTTGTGTTTTTTATACCTTCATTACACGTTTTGGAATGAGTGCATATACAAGATTTGTAACATTCCGTTTAAAAGTAAAATAAATAAAATAAAATAAATAATAAAATAAATAAAGATAATAATAATGATAAATAAAATAAATAAATAAATAAGTAAATAATAAGCCCTAAAGTCTCGAGATATATTTTATATTTTATTTTATTTTGGCCCTAAGTCCATATTAATTGATTAGTGTTAGCGGGGGAGTTAAATGTTATAATTTCATGAAATTGGGGGGCTATAACATGACTTAAAACCTGTTCGCCTCCACCTCTTGCTAACAAAAACAAAACCCTAACCCTAAATAACCTTCAGCCACCACCTTATCGTCTTGCCCTCCAGCCGCCACCGCCAAACCTTGCTGCCGACACGACACGACATGACAAACTTTGCCGCCGGTGATATCAAAGACTGACGATCTGTGAGACGACATTGTGTCCATTGGAGACTGTCGTTGCTACTGTTCCAGTTAGAGGCCGAGCACCTCTCCCATATCCATTCCTTTTTGTTGTTGTTTCGTCGCTGCCGGTAATGGGTCAGGTTGCACCGCCGCTGCTGTTTCCATTGCCGACGAAAACAGAAGCCGTGAGCTGACGCCGATGCTGTGGGCGAGGCCTATGACTATCATTGCTGGTGATCTTGGTTATAGGTTGCAAAATCCTTTCCTTCTCCATTTTTCTTCTGCTGCTGTGTCATCGGTGCAGCTCCGGTGGCTGTTCCATTGTCTCCATTTCGTTCAACTACCATACGCCACCGCGGGGGGGGGGGGGGACTCAGATTGGGTGCTCATTTCGGCAGTGAACTCATGTTTTGTGTATGTGTATTGTGTTGTATGTAATTCAGCATATGTGTGTGAATGTTGTTTTCAGTTTGCGTGATGGTGAGGCATGACCGAAAACGAAGAAGAAACCCACCATGGCAGCCAACCATGGTGGTTGTCGCCTACTGCTGCCATTGGCCACCATTTTTGTGGTTATCTTGGGCCTTTTCTTATTCTTTTAGTGCTAGTGTGTGTGCGTGTGATGTAATACATTATATGTGTGTTGGATTGTTGGATCTATTACTCAAACTGCCACCTCCTGCCCCCATGGACCGCCGCCGACCATCACTGCCCGAGGTGGCAGTGGGTGGTGCTCAATTTAATTATATATTTATTTAACTAGATAATCATATAACTTTAGGGTTTGGAAACCCTAATTAGGGTTTAGAAAACCCTAATATTAGGAAACCCTAATTTTGGAGTTGGTCGGGACCCGCATTAAAACTACAAATTAAACTTAAAATAATACTAATAATTCTCCACATCTAAATCGATGCAATATTAGACTTAATGGAATAATTCCTTAATGGGTTAAGTGAGGAACACTAACCCTAATTATCATTTTATGTAAAAACCCTAGAATCAAGGAGCTTTATTTCGGGCAATAATCTGACACATATTTTAGATGTTGACTGGATTATTATTTCAACCGAAAACGACTAAGTCAAACATTAATCAATCATACCCTTAAGTGATTAAGCCCTTAATGCATTATGTTCTTACTTAACCCTAATCGTCATTTCATGTGAAACCCTAATTATCATTTCATGTGAAACCCTAATCGTCATTTCATGCGAGTTGGTCACTGTTGCATGTGACTATGACTTGTGATCGAGTATTGACTCAAGTATCTTCATGTAGGTGATTGGAAGTGAGTTGAAGCCGGTAGAGTCCTTCATTGCTACAGTGGTTTCTACACGCACATCGAGGTTAGTTTCGCCTCACTGTACCCGTGGGTCGAAGGCACCAATGCCGACCCACTAGTATTGATTGTCTGCTAGTTAAGGGATGCATTAGAGACTATATATAGTCATGTAGGATAGATGAAGGACTCTTGATCTAAGTTCTCTTACCTATTCCTTGTTTGGTTGTGGCTTTAGAGTAGGATCACTTGTTCGGGTGACTATCTCATATCTGATTATATACGGTTATGCATTCCTTGGATTATTGATATCTAGTATGCTGTTATTCTGTAGTGATCTATCAAATATGTTTTCTGGTATTGAGTATGTTGTTATGCTGTAGTGATCTATTAGATCTGTGTTCTGGTATTGAGTATGTTGTTATGCTGTAGTGATATGCTAGATTTGTGCTCTGGTATTGAGTTTGTTGCTTTGTGGTAATAACATGTAGAACTGTATGTTATTTGTGCTTGCTGATTATCATCTATGGAATGCCCTTAGGGAATGTCGGTGGTCATGTAGGATAGCCTAAGAACTCTTGGTCTAGGCTCTCTTGTTTGTTCCTTGTTTGGTTGTGGCTCTAGAGTAGGACTATCTGTTTGGGTGGCTATCTCACCTCTGGTTACTTATGGTTATGCATTCTGTAGGGGTTAGATGGTAGTAAATATAATCTTTTATCAGCTCATATTATGCTTTCTGATTTACAGAGTATAACAGAATTCTCTATAAAGTGTGTGAAAAGTTCTCTTCTCACATCGTACAGACTCCTATTTCTAGGCGTATAAAAGCATAATAAAATACTAAGGACTAGACATTAAAGCTTCGTTAAAATGCCTTAGTAAATATAACGTTACATTCGAAGACACAACTTACGAAGACTAACAACCCTTCGTAACAAAAACAATACTTCGACATATTACAATACAAACCCTAACAATCTCCCCCTTTGGAATAAAGGTCGAAGTCTTCATGAAGTAAGTAGTTGTACAGCATACATCAGTACTCTTCGAATTTCCATGTACCAAGAGATAACTTTCTTTATCTCCTTCTTGTCTCCTTCTGAATTCTTCTTGCAATGATTCATACGAACAATTAAGTTCGTATATTGCGAGTTTGTATATCTTTCTACTTCAGAGGTTTGAAACAAGAATCTCTTGGCCCTTCCAGCTTTGTCTTTTCCAGCGAAGACTATTCCCAAAGGCTTTAAACAGATTTCTCCGTCTTCGTATTTCTTCAATTCCACCTGCTTCTTCGTAGGAGCCATTGGAGCAGTGATGTCGATGCCTTTGACAGTAGCAAGCTCGATATCAGCTTGAGCTAGGCATTCGAAATAATTTTCCAAGAAAACTTTTATATGCCTACACCCAAGACTGAAGACATCAGGTTCTGTTTCTTGGAGGTAAGAAAAGGACTTGTCTTTGAGAATCAGTGCAACATTGATGAGATCGTAAGTGTTCATCAACGGAAAGTCAGCTATAGTGAACTCTTGTATCTTCCCACTTGCCCTTGTCACAACATACTTCAAGTTTTGAAACTTTCCTTCGAAAATGACATCCCTTTTTATGGATATCACCTTCTTAATCTTCTCCAAGTACCAGACTTCTTCTTGAGCTTTGGCTAACACATCATGAAATCGAATTTTCATCTTCTTTCCTTCTTCGACATCCATATTCTTTGACTCTGCTTTAAACTGTGGCATGAAAAACATCATTTCATTGATTGGAAAGTCAAGTTGCCCATAATCAGTGTTTGTCACCACATAACTCTTCTTAGGAATCTTCTGAAAAGAGTACATATGGTCAAACATCACCCTTGATTCGATAGTTTCATAGTTGAAAACTTTCGAAGGATCTCCCTTATCGACATTCGAACCTTCAAGAGCTCTTTGTCGCATAATGCTCTCCACATGCCTCATTCGTTCCACTTCAGCTGCCACCTCAGCTTTCTTTTCTTTATTTGTCTTCTCAATCAAGACTCCTTTTCCTTTGACTTTCACATTCGAAGGAGCTGCACCCTTAGATGAAGAAACATTCGAAGAAACAACATTCCCAATTACAATACCTTTTGTACTAGGTCTTGGAATTGGAACCGTTGTAGTCACAGTCGAAATGACTGGAGCAGCTGAAACAATTGTTGGTTTGACTGGAGTTTTTGAAGGATTAACAACTGTTGGTTTGACTGGAGCCTTCGAATCTTTTGGTTTCATCTCATGCTCCCCAGCCTTTGCTTGAACACTCTTTTCTCCCCCTTGCACCCCTGTGACAGCAGGTGGGGCATCTGATACACTTAGCAATAGGCTTGAGATTCGAAGTAGCGGAGTAAGATGCTTTTGAAGAATGGCTTCGAAATGAAGAAGTTTCTGAGATAGAAATTCTTGAGAGATAATCGAAGAAGAGGATTTCGAAGAGATTTCTTTGAGTTCCTTTAGTAGATTCACTAACTCTCCGAAATGTTGAACTTCATTGGCTGAAAGAGAGACCATCTTTGGGTTGAGCTGTTCAAACATCTTGACACACTAAACAACTGCATCACAAATGATGTTAATCTTCTGATGTGCAGAATCATACCCCTGGTGAATAGTTTGAACTTCCTTCGTCATTTCTTCGCGAAGTTCTCTAATATGCATATTCACATCCTCTCTAACCTTCTTCACCTCCTGTACGAAGAGCACATGACGCTCCTTCGTAACTATCTTCAGATCTTTAACTTCCTTCAGGAAATCAGTTCTAAGAGATTTGATTCTATTCTCAGTAGAACTATCAGACTGATGAGTCTTCTCTAAAATCCGGCTTTCTGAATCACGAATGAGCCCAGAAGTCTTCGATAGCAGCCTGTTTTCCATCTCCTTCATCAATGAATCAACTTCCAAAAGATTGATTCCAGCACTTCCGACATTTGCTTGAGATTGTAAGATTGAATTCGATTTGGAATTCAAAATCTTAAACTGTTTCATCGTCATTAACATATGATCCGAAAAATCTTCTTCTGTTTTATCAAAAGAAAGGTCTTCGAAAGTTCCTCCAAACCCTTCGTTGTCGGTTTCTTCATCAATTGCCATTGTTTCAACAATAGGTGAGGAGGGATTTGGTGGTTCAATGGATTGTGTTGAGAAGATGGTGGTGAAAGGTTGATCCATGATAGATTGGAATGTAAGAGAATCGGTGGTAGAAGTAACCTGTGGTAGAGTCGTTGATTCCAGAATCTTGACGTCAGCAGGTTTCGAAATCTCAGTAGATTGAAAGATTTCGACTTCTTTTGGAATATCATCTTCAGGGGTTTCAGGCACACGTTCTTCATCTTCGACACGTTTGGTTTTCTTCAAGAACTTAGCCATTTCTTCAGCCCTTCTCTTTTTCGAAGATGGAGACACAGGAGTTGGAACTTCACGAACTGTAACCCCTTGGTGAGTAACCTGCGTCTTCTTCACCAATTGAGATTTTCGCTTTATCTTGATTCTTCGAAAAACCCCCGTCTTCGAAGGAATCGTTTCCTTTGATGGAGAGGCTTCAATTACCGGTGTATCAGCAACTGATGTCAAGACCGGAGACACCTCTTCGACAGTTGTAGAAGTAACAATGAGTTCCTGATTCTGTTCGTCTTTCACCCCTTTTTCTGAAGAGTCCCCTTCCGTCTTCTTGGACTTCTTCGACTTTTTCTTGACTTCATGTTGTAACATCCCAGTCACAACTGTTGTATCAATTGATTGTAAGTATGACACCAACACGTTGTTCGTAGGATCCACCTTCTTTAACATTGCATCTGGAATTTTGGCTATTGAGGTAAAAATTGCCGGATCGTCATGTACTTCCTTCGGACTCTCGTACATGTAGAATACTGCTTTTTCTTCGTAATCCGGTACCTTGATCTTTTCCTTCTTATATACATATTGGACAATCAAACTCCAATATCTGGCACAAGAAATTCCTTGTTTGGCACTCGTCTTCGAACTGCTTGTAATAAACTCTGTCCACAACTACTCAGAGTAATCCACCTGTAAGTCATAGTATAGCCCTGCAACCATAGCGTATACCTCCATTCTACCTTTATCTAACCCCACCGTTCTTCCAGTAAGACATCTGAGGAAGATGCCATATAAAAAATTCCAAATGGTTGGTAGACCTGACTTCTTGAAATCATTTATACGTGTCAATGGAGGTTGGTGACCCATCTCATTGAACATCTATACCACTTGCGAAGATGTGAGTTCATCATATGGACCAGAATTTGGAATTCTCAAAATCTTGCAAAACAATCTTTTGGAAACCCTAATTCGCGTATCAGTAACCATGGTGAATTCCACGCACCTGGTTTCTTTGTTGTAGGAAGCTGTAGAACCGGCCTTCGATAACCATGACATTGGTGCAGCAAATGATTGGAACATGGCTTTAGACAGAACAGAATTCTGTAAAGCAACCACCAGCATCTGTAGTTCTTCCGGATATTTCGACAAATCCGATTCTACTTGATAGTTTGAACCCTGGATCTTCAAGATTGGAACACTGATGACCTCGTCTGTTGTTGGTGATGAAGTAGCTGCCATTGTAGATGAGTTGAAGAAAAGAACTTTGTGAAGAAGATGATTTGCAGAGAGTTTTTGTTTTTCTGAAAGTTTGATCGCGTAAAGGATTATGAAGTTGTAACTTGCCCTTTTATATGTAAACCTAGAATTTTTTGAATTTGAAGCGGGATGCATTAAATGCTTGCTGACATGGCACCTTGAATCCCGGAATGCACTCATCAAAAAGTAACAATCATAACTATCAATATTCCTTACACGCTTATCCTATATCATGCGTCATCAAGAGATAGGACCATTTGGTGTTCCCCAAAAGAATTGTAACCGTCGGATGCCTTCGGAATTGAGATCAGGCTCTTTCACTTTGGGGTTTAAAAAGCGAAGTCATTTGCCAGATTTTTGAAATCATCAGTTTAAGTTGGTGTTACTCAAACCTCAAGGATTTCGTGTGTGCTGTGTGCCAAAAGAAATTAGATGAGAAGCAAGAAAAAAAAACTTTTGAAAACCTGTGATGTCAACAATTTCTTTGACATAAAAACAATTTTATCCCAGGCAAAGATATCCTCGAAAATTATCAAGAGAGATAATTAACAGCTTGTGTGGTTTCCCATGAAATACAATCGATAACTTGTAAAGAAGTTTCTAAGGGTTTCTTTTTATTGGACACATTTGGTGGCTTCGAAAATTTTGTTACATATCAACCTTAAAATAAGGTGAGTAATTGTAAACAAAATTAGTTGTTTGACCAGTGTAGTTAGTGACAACTTGGTTGCGAATGATATTCAAAGTAACAAAGATTTTGAAAATATACTCACACGGAAATCATATTCAAAAAAAAATTATGCTGGATCTATTTGGGAACAAACATCGTAGTTTTTGAATGTTTGATTAAGATCACTCAAAAGAAATGAATATGATTTGGAGTAAAAAAGATACTGAAGCAAAAGCTTCGTAAGATCTGGAACATTGTTCCCCGTCAATTGCTTAAGGTTTATGAAATTTTGGGTTTCACTTCTATCACGGACTCATGATATTAGATCATAAAAACAGAGTTGTGATTTGTCTAGGTTTTGATTGGTTTGATCAAAAACCTCAAGGACAAATCTTTGAGTATTTGGAATGTAAGAATTGTTTGGTTTAAAAAGATTGGTTAAGAATCGAAGTGTATCTCTGTTATATTTGGACAAAACAGAAAACTGTTAACTCATTTGAGAAGAGTAAGGTAGCTCGTTTTGACTTATGCGAATATAAGCCTTTTTGGGAAGAAATTTTCTTGAGAGAATTTCATTAAGGCTTTCTTGTCACACATAGAGTCATGTTGAGGCTTTTGGTCTACATACAACAGCATGCTTCTAGGGACATCCTAACTAGTTTGTAAAAAAAAATTTAATACCTTCCCACAGAAACACAAATGTATGACTTATTCGCATTGTTGCCCTGTATTAAATTCTCAACACTCACAGTTTAAAGAACAAAGAAAACAAAAATATTTTTGTGATTTTTGAATTTTTTTTTTCAAGTTTTTCAAAAAAAATCTAACCTTAGTTGGAATGTGTTAAAAATGTTTCGAATATGAAGCATTCGAAGCGTTGACCGAAACAGTAACCTCTGATGATTTAAAAACTGTCGAATGCGAAGCGTTGACCATGAACAGTAACCTCTGAACACTTAATCATTCTTTCCACCCATTCACCAAATGATTCAGACTATCACTCTTCGTTTTTAGCGGTCTGAAGAGAATTTCCATCAATCATTCCCAATCCATCTAATATCCGAAGAAACGCTTTTTCATCCAAAGCCTTTGTAAAAATATCTGCCAATTGATCCATTGTTTTCACAAAATGAACTTCAATATTTCCTTCTTCAACATGATCTTTGATGAAATGATATCGAAGAGCAATGTGCTTTGTCTTTGAATGCTGCACAGGATTATGACAAATTCTTATTGCACTTTGTGAATCACAATATAAAGGAATCTTTTTCATATTAATTGCATAATCTCTTAATTGACTTTGAATCCAAATTATTTGTGATGTACACGCAGCTGCAGCAACATATTCAGCTTCAGCAGTTGATATTGATACACATGTTTGTTTCTTCGATTGCCAGCTTACCAGCTTTCCATCTAGCAATTGACACCCACCAGTTGTGCTTTTACGATCAAGACTACATCCTCCAAGATCCGCATCTGAATAAGCTTGTACAAAGAACCCTGTTCTCGAAGGATACCACAATCCTAACGAAGTAGTGCCTTTCAAGTATCTGAAAATATTCTTTACTGCTGTGAGATGTGGTTCTCGTGGATTTGATTGATACCTAGCACAATTACAAACCGAGTACATAATATCAGGTCTACTTGCAGTTAAATAGAATAAAGACCCAATCATGCTTCGATATAAAGTAAGATCAACAGCAGATTTATCTAACGAAGGAGTTAGCTTGATGCCCGTTGCCATTGGTATTCGTAACCTTGTGCTATTTGTCATTCCAAACTTTTCCAACAAATTCTTCGTATATTTCTCTTGATTGATGAATATACCTTCCCTGTTTTGTCTAATATTTAGACCCAAAAAGTTGTTTATTTTGCCCATCATACTCATTTCAAATTTGCTTTTCATCAAATCTTCGAATTCTTTAGATAAAGCAGGGTCAGTTGAGCCAAAAATTATATCATCAACATAAATTTGAACAAGCATCAGATGATTCCCAATTTTCTTTCGAAATAAAGTGGGATCAACTGAACCTTGTTTAAATTTAGATTGCTTCAAAAATGATGTAAGAGTTGCATACCATGCTCTTGGTGCTTGTTTTAATCCATATACAACTTTATCTAAAATATAAACATGATCAGGATGCTCAGAATCTATAAAACCTGGAGGTTGTTCAACATATACCGTTTCTTCAAGTTCTCCATTTAAGAATGCACATTTGACATCCATTTGATATACATCAAAATCTTTATGAGCTGCAAAAGCCAGAAAAATACGAACAACCTCGAGTCTTGCGACAGGGGCAAATGTTTCTTCGTAATCAATTCCTTCTTTTTGAGAATATCCTTTAACAACAAGTCTGGCCTTATTTCGAATAATGTTTCCATCTTTGTCAGTTTTGTTTTTATAAATCCATTTAAGTCCAACAATTGACACATCATCAGGCTTTGGAATTAATCTCCAAACCTTGTTTCTTTCGAATTCAGACAATTCAGCTTGCATAGCAACAACCCAATCAGAGTGTTCCATTGCAATCTTAACTGTCTTTGGTTCAATTTTGGAAATAAAAACATTAAACATGCAATACTCTTGATGATTGTTTAGTACCTCATTTCGTGCATGAAGTTTTGCTCTCGTCATGATTCCTGCTTGTGGATCACCAAGAATCTGATCCTTTGGATGATTTCTTGTCCATTTATCCAATGGTGGATAATTAGGATCAAAATCCAAAAGTGCATCTTCGAACATTACATCTGTTTCTGATCCATTTATAGAAATAGAATCATCAGCATCATCAAAATGTTCTTCTTCAAGAATTGGATCATTCTCTAGTATATGCTCCCCCTCGATGATTGACTCCGTTTCGATATTTTTCTCTGGTTCATTGATCGGTTCTTCTTCAATAATTTGCTCCTCTTCGACACTAACATTTGTTGACATGTTATCTCTTTCACTATAATGCTCCCCCTCAACAAAAGTATTTGATTCCAAGTGCTCCCCTCCACTAGATCATCAGTTTGTTCATTTGGGTGTTGATTTAAATGGGAAGTTGAATCATTGTTATATTTCGAATTGTTTGATATTTGATTATCAGTTGCATTTCTTTCTGCATCAATTGCTTGATCTGAAATACCAAAAATCGAATCATAATCAACATCATTCATTTCATTTGAATCATTTATATTTGAAGAATTTTGCAAAATAGGATAATTCACAAATTTATGATTTGACTTTTTAATATAATGATCATCAAATGTCAAATTAAAAGTTTCTTCCACTTTGCGAGTTCGCTTATTTAATACTCTATAAGCAACTGAATTGTGTGAATATCCCAAGAAAATGCCTTCATCCGTTTTTGTTTGAAACTTCGAAAGATTATCCTTGAGATTCATTATGAAACACCTGCATCCAAAAACATGAAAAAATTTGACATTAGGTTTTCGATTATTGATGATTTCATAAGGAGTAACATTAAACCGTCGATGAATGAATGATCGATTTTGAGTAAAACATGCTGTTGAAACAGCTTCAGCCCAAAGATATTAAGGTAGATTCGAAAAAGCCAACATTGTTCTTGCAGCTTCACATAATGATCGATTTCTTCTTTCAACTACACCATTTTGTTGTGGTGTATAAGGAGAAGAAAAATTATGTGAAATTCCTTTTTCCACCAGAAATGTATCGAAGACATGATTTTTGAATTCAGTTCCATGATCACTTTTAATTTTTCGAACTGTCTTTCTCAATGAAACTTCCATCTTTTTGATAAAATCAATCATCACTTGTGGAACTTCGGATTTTAACCTGAGAAAATAAACCCACGTGAATCTTGAAAAATCATCTACGATTACCAAAATGTACCTTTTCTTGTTAAGCATAGCAACTGTTGAAGGACCACATAAATCTATATGTAGGAGTTCAAGGGGTTCAACAATCTTCGAATTTATTGTGATTGGATGACCTTGTTTATGTTGTTTTCCTACTTCGCAAGCTGCACACAAACTGTCATTATCATATTTAAGAATGGGTAAACCTCTTACCAGATCTTGTATGACAAGTTTGTTGATGTTTCGAAAATTGAGATGAGATAATCTCCTGTGCGATAACCAGCTAACATCAGCAGCAGCCTTCGAAAGTAGACACACAGCAGGTTTGCCTACAAAAGGAACAATATCCAATGTAAACATGTCACCTTTTCTTCTTGACTTCAGTAACACTTCCTTAGTCTTGATATTCGAAATAACACTTCCTTCTTCATTAAAAAGAACTTGATTGCCAGTGCCCACAACAAGTTGTGAAACACTTATCAAGTTGTGTTGCAAACCTTCAACAAATGCAGCTCTGTTTATAGTAAAATTTCCATTCGTTATTTTCCCATAACCCTTGACTTTGCACTTGTGATTATTACCAAACTTAACCACTCCTCCATTTTCTAGGCTTCGAAAATCACGCAAGTTTTCCTTCTTCCCAGTCATGTGACGTGAGCAACCGCTATCAATGTACCACTTGTTATCATATTGCTCGTCACAAAGTACCTGCAATCATTGGAAAAATTTAGGTACCCAAGCTTTGTTGGGTCCATTCATATTAAGTTTATGATGCAGTTGTAAGTTACAACCATTAACCCAATCATATACTTTGTTTTTGAAACTGTCAATAAATCTAACATTTTCATTCGAAGGGTCAGATATATGAGTTTTTATTATTTTCAAATTTTCACTAACTTCACCCTTCGCATCTTGAGTTTGTGATTCTTTTCTTTTTACTTTTGTGACTGGTTGCCAAACTTTAACTGATATATTTGACTCTTTGGATGATGAACTTCCATTTGTTGAAGGATTGGCATATTTCTCATATGCTTCTTTTATCTGTTCTTTCAAATATTTGCTTGATTGATACATTTTTCCTTTTCCTTCCAACCAATGATCAATATTTCTCTTTGTTGTTATACCCTTTGCATATGAAACTTTGTCAGCTTGTTTCTTCAGAGGATTATAACATTTTGCTGAATTTGGAATATAATCAATTTTTGGTTTTGAAAGATATGATTCATGATAAGATGTCTTGCTTTGAACCTTTGAAATTTGATTTCCAACCTTTTTCTGAAATTTTTTTCTTAGCAATGTAGATTTTATTTCTTTTGAAACTTTTGAATTTTTATTTGAAAATGAAGCACTTTTCTCTTCAAAATTTTGAGATTTTTCTTTAAAAACTTTTCTTCTTTTTGAAAAATTTGTTGATCTCATTTTTGATGGTTCAACAGTTTGCCAAAAAATTGTTTTTCTTGCTTGACGTTTTGAAATATTATTCTCTTTTGAAAAATTTTCAACTTGAACTTTAAATTCTTTTGAATTTAGTTTTATTGCTTTGTTAATTGTTTTAACATCATTTTTAACACTTTCTTGTTTTGAAAACATATTTGCATTTGAAACAATTTCCTTCTTTTCCACTTTTGATTTTTCAATCCAAACTCTTTTTGGTTTATGATGTTGAAATTTATATGAATTCTTTGTAAGATTATTCTCAACTGTACTTTGATTTGAAAAGAATCCTTCATTTGACGTTTTCTTATTGTCTTCTTCCACCATCTTTTTGAATTCAGGTTTTACATTTTCAACATTCCCTGTTGTTACGAAGACTTGATTTGGAAACACAACATCATCAGTGCATTTGAAGATTGGATAAACAACAGTGTTCGATTCAAGAAAATGAGCACCTTTTTCACTAAGAATTTTCTTAAATTCTTGTGTATCCAAATAGACTTGATCAACAACCACTCGAGGAATTTCAATTTCTTTCGTCTTTTGAATTGGCTTCGCATTTGAATTTTCCTCCTCATTGTCACTATCATCCGTTTGACTCTCATGTATTTCCACAAACTCCATATCACAAACTTTCGAAGTTGAGGGTTTATTAGTTTCAATTTTCATTAATAAATCTTCACAATTTTCTTTCCCTTTAAATGAATTTGCAACATTTATGACAGACAACTGTGAACAATCTACATCTTCTAAATCACTAATTTCACTAATATTATCAGAATTATCTTCAATATCAGCAATATTAGTTTCACTATTAGATGTAGAATTCTCAGTCTTTTTCAAAATTCGAAGTTGTTCTGATTTAGTTAAGGTTTCATTTACAATTTTTACTAAATCAGCAGCATCAAGATAATCTTCAACTTTTGCAATTCCATATCTAAATCTATCATCTGGGATTTTGTTAAAATCAGAGATTTCTTTTTCACAATCATATGAAATACTATCAACCTTAGCTCTATCATAAGCTAAAAAAGGTAGTAATTTTCTATGTTGTTCCTTACTAATTTCACATGAATGATGTAACTCAGTTAATTTTCCATAAAGTCTTTTTGCTGAATTACAAAAGATGTTTCTCTGGGCTAACAACAAATTTATTTCTTTTCCTAATTTTTCTCTATCTTCCATGATATTTGAAACTTGCAATTCTAAGTAATCAATTCTAGTGACTTTCGAATCCAGCATTTTTCTTGTCTCTAGTAATTGATCACTTAACTTTTTGGCTTCATTGGTAGCAGACACAACGATTGAATCAAAGTAAATAACAGTTTCATCAAAAGATATTAACTCAGAATTATATGCAGAAATTGGAATATTAAAATATTCAAGAATGTTACGTACCTTAGTAGTCATAGGCGACTTGTCAGTAGACTTCGAAACGAAGCATCGCCCACACACTTCGTCAGTCTGTTCATCATCTGAATCCTCTTCCATTTTTGCATACATGGCTCCATGAGTTGGATTTTTCATCTCTTCATCATCTGAACCCGAAGACCATATTTGATATGTGCCGTCTGATTCAGTTTCTCCATGAGCCACCAATGACAAATTCTTTGCTTTCTTCTTGACTTCCTCCAGTTTCTCTGTGTAGTAAGCTTCATCTTTTGTTTTACTCTTCTTTTCTTCCTTCTTTCTCAACAGACAATCCACAGCCAAATGATTTGCTCCATAACAATAATGACAATTGATCCTTGTATCACCTTTCAATAGCATCTTCATTTTCTCCATCTCATTCTTCGAATCTGTCTTCATTTCTATTTTCTTCTCATCCAGTTTGTTTTTGTTCTCAAAGCTACCCTTCGAATCTGATGACTTCTTTGGATTAAAAGGTTTCTTAAAAAATTTCTTTACCCTATTGTTTGAGTAAAAAGCAACTGCCTCATCATCAGAATTCATCAAAAAACCTTCTTCTTCATCAGACTTTGTTTTATCATTCTCTCTTTCTGAGACATTTGAAACTAGAGCCAAAGGACCACCAAGACTTGCTGTAGCTTCTTCAGCTATTTCATTAACTTCATTTTCATGAGATTTTAATTGATTGTACAAGTCATTCAATGTCGAAGTATCAAAACTTTGTTGATTTTTCACCATCATACTGACACTCCTCCACTCCTTTCGAAGTCCCATAACAAATATCAAATTGTACTCCATTGATGACCTGATTATACTATAACGATTACAACGATAGATTAACTCGTTGAACCTATCATAGTATGCTTCAATAGACTCATTTTCTTTTTGTTTAAAATCTTTGAGTTCCACCAGGCATTGTTTCACAGATGTGATTTTCGTCTTTTCACTTCCTTGAAATTTATCTTTGAGATTGTTCCAGATTTCTTTAGCTGTTTTGCAAGTTCTGTCATAATTGTACACAACAGGAGGTAATGCACCTCTTAATTCCCTCATGCATCTCTTCTCCAGACGTTTTAAACGATCGGTTTGATTATCAACTTCTGAACTGCTTGAAGACATGCCGATTGGCTGAACTTGTGCAGGTTGATTAACATCTCCTGTGATACACTTCCATAATTCTTCATCCAAACCGTTCAAGTAATCTTCCATACGATCTGCCCATTGATCATAATATTCTGGAATAAGCATTGGAATTTTTGTGGATGATCCAAGCAAATGAGAAAATGAAGTCATCGAATTAAGATTGAATGACGCCATTGTTGTACGGACAAAAACTTCAAGATGAAACTTGACTTTTGAGAATTTTGAAAATCAAATTGTATAATTTAATTCAGAATTACACAAAGAACACTCGATTAACAAAAAATTTTGCAGAATCAAATCCTAGATTGAGATCTAGATGAAAATTTCAAATTCAAAAAGGACGGAAACTTTTTGAATCAAACAGTGGATTCAAAAACCTTTTTGATTGAACGAAAATCAGATCACAGAAAGGATTCCCGCTCTGATACCAATTGAAGAGATTTGTAATCGAGTTTAAAGATCAAAATATGTAAGAATTAAGAAAGAAGAATCACGATGAACAAAAGAGTAAATATAATCTTTTATCAGCTCATATTATGCTTTCTGATTTACAGAGTATAACCGAATTCTCTGTAAAGTGTGTGAAAAGTTCTCTTCTCACATCGTACAGACTCCTATTTATAGGCGTATAAAAGCATAATAAAATACTAAAGACTAGACATTAAAGCTTCGTTAAAATGCCTTAGTAAATATAACGTTACATTCGAAGACACAACTTACGAAGACTAACAACCCTTCGTAACAAAAACAATACTTCGACATATTACAATACAAACCCTAACAGGACTATATGTGGTGAGATGATTAGTAGGCAATAGTGAGTTGTATGATTGTTGTTGCCTATATTATATGCTTACTTGATCATGATTGTTTATATGTCGACATATTGTGTTTGGTTGGGTTGAGGCGGTCCTGCTTTGTGCTGAAGGCCAACATACCCAGGGCGGCCCAGATAAATTGTAGGCCTAATGGGGCATATTAGTCAGGCCAAAGGCCCGGAGAACGGTCCAAACAGGTTGAAGGCTCGGGAGGGCGGACCAAACATGCTGAAGGTTTTGAGAGTGGACCAAATAGATTGCAATGCCCGGTGAGGGCAGTTCAGTCATAGTATAGACTCTATATGCATGTTGTTTGTTGGTATATGTTATCTGTTGGGTGGGGGTATTTTGGGGGAAACTCACTAAGCTTTATGCTTATGGTTTTAGTTTATTGTTTCAGGTGCTTCTGATAATTTAGGCAAGGCGAAGGCGTGACCGTACATATCCTTGGTTTTACAACATACTGGATCTTGGGAAACTCTGGTTTTCAATTAATGTTTGAGAACACTATTTTTGTAAACATTTTATTGGTAAAAGGATCGTTTTGAAAAGTTTAAAATTTGTTGAAATTTTCAGGATGTTACAGGATTTCTCGATGGCCAGTTTCTAGTGGAGGACAATGACAGTGTATTGAAGTATCTAAGCAATATATTTCTCCATACTACACATGCTTTGGTGTAGATATAAGCAATGATATCAACTTCTTTGGGTTAATTACGTTGGTTGCTTCCAATTCCATGTTACACACTAACAAAATACGTCTATCTATATATTGTCCTGGATCAAATATAGTTATGCAGATTCTAGTCGATAGTGGTGTCATATATTTTCTTAGTTTTGTTAGTAGTTAGCCTCCCAACACATTATAATTGTTTGTTGTTAGTAATTTTATGGAAAGTGGTATTCATCGATTTTTTGGGGAAAATCGTTTTGGTAGAAATGGGTCTTCTAGTGCTGTAAGTAACCAAATGTCTAATTTATTACCTATGACAACCAACCTTGTTTCTTCTTATAATGGCCCTTCGTGGGGGTGACTATAGGTATAAAGGTAAGGTTGTTGTTGATGATTCTCCTACAATTAAGGTTAATGAATCTACAAATTATGAGGCAAACCTAATGATGTTGGTTGATGATGGCAAGATAATTCCATATGGATAACCAGTTGAACATTTGTAGAGTTACACTGAATTTGATGGGGGAAGATACTGAAGGTGAAGAGGAGGAAAATGAGCCTTTACAACCCCGAAAATCATAATAGGAAAAGTTTTCTTTTTATTTTTCTGCTTCTGAAGAAACACAAACCACCTATCAGGGTATGCCTAAACCTTTACCATTACTCGAACTAGCTCAACAAAAGCATAAAGGTATCACATTACCTAGTCATACTTGTTATGTGAAGCTATACAAACTCTCTAAAAGCAAAGAACAACTTAAACTTAATTTACGATTCAAAAGTGTTATTGAAGGCTTTCCAATATAAAGTGAAAAAAGCCACAAAAGACAGGTTTTAGGCTATTTACTTTATGGATAATTGTGACTAGCGGATGATGGAAACAAAACTTAATACTACTGATACATTTCAGGTGGTTAAACGATCAGAGAAACACACTTGCTCAAACACACAACTACGACCCCATCACCGACACGACAATAAAAATGTATTGGGTCACTTGTTTAAGGTCATATTAGCTAATAGTACATGTAATATCTTGCGGCAGAAATAGATACAAACAACTTTAAATGACTGTCTTAGTGTACATATCTCGTACTGGAAAACATGGAGTACTAAAATCTATGCTTTCAATCTGTTGAGAGGGACTCCTGAAGAAAGCTTTCAAAGACTACATTTATATTGTTACAACTTGGAAAAGAAGAATCCAGGGATGGTTATGCATATAAAGACGAATTATGACAACAAATTTGAATACTTTTTTATGGAAATTGAATGCGCAACAATATTTCTTAAATAATGAATTCTTTATATTTAATTTTATTACATTTGTTTTCGCTTTAATGAGTAAATAGTAAATGCTTTTTAGGTTCGAGCATTTCAAACAAGTTTGCATCCTATTACTATCATTAACGGAGCACATCTTAAAGGGAAATACTTGGGCATCGAGTTTCTAGTAGTAGGCATGGATGGTAATAACCAAATCTTCTTTATTACATTTTGTTTTGGGAAAATTAAAAGTAGGGAGTCATGGATATGGTTTTTTATCAAGACTCAAAGAATATATTGGGGACCATGCCACATTTTTCTATCAATAACACTCAAGTTTGGTAAGTTTTGCATTTAACCCCTTTATCGAAAAACCTTGCATTTTGGTCCTTTAGCTAGTATGTGGGGCTTACTAAGTGGTACGTTTGGTGTACTAGACCAATGTCTTGGTCACGAGACTTAACTACGTACGCAGGGCGTACGTGAGTTTGAGACAAACCCTAAAAATGTCAACTTTATGGGGCATTTGGACCCATGCATGTGTTAAGACCCTTATTAAGCTCTTTTTGAGATCTTGAGCCCTATTAAGCCATGCATGTGTGTAAAGTTGCCAAGTTTACGTGATAAGTAGTCTTATAGAATCAGATCTAAGAGTTTGGCTTGAACTCTCAATGGATTATGTGCTTAATGGAGTGGGGTGGCAAATTGGGGAGTACTTAGGGTGTACCCAGCCAATACGCTACACATATTAGCCTCGGAAGGTGAATGCTAAGTGTACAAGATGAGTACGCCCCACATACTCAACATATAGGCTTTTTCAGCTTGCACTCTCGGTTTGGGCCATAGGTTGGATTTTCTTCTTTTGGTCCTTGTTGGGCCATTAGAATCCTGATTTGAGCTTTTGGCTAGTGCTTTGGATTCCTTTAGATTTTAGGCTAGGATGGGCTTCGGGCCCAATTTGGAAGATTAAGCCATATTTGGGCTTTCGGTGATCATTTAGGATTTGGGCCTTGGCTTTGGACCAAAATAGAAAAAGGGTAAAATGGTCTTTTACCCTGGGCATGGGCTAATTTTTTTTGAACCGGCAAATACAAATATTATAATCTACTCCTAACCTAAATTAACACCTAATTCCACCTATGTCCACCACGATACTTGAATCCTCGACCTCAAGGAGGGAGGGCACTACCTGATACCGCTGGGCATGGGCTAAGTATCTTGGATTATTGGTTATGGATCGAGACCCTATATTATTAGATGTTGTTTTATGATGATAGCATAGGGAATTGCCAAACCAGTAGGCAAAGATTTATCTGTGTGATTTAGTAGCTAGATGTGAGTTTCCTCACTATGTTTTAGTGGCCCGAAGGCACCAATGTCAATCCATGGTTGATATGTTAGGGTGTTAGATGTCTACATGACTCTTGCATGTGTCATGTGCTTGTATGTGTACCGAGCAAGGCACGATGAATACTCTGTATGCTATTATATTTGTGATTATCACATGTGTTGTCTGATTATATGTTTATATGTTATATGTCTACCGGGCGGGGCTGGATGACAGGTGGGGCCCGATGACTGATGAAACATCAAAAAAATAAGGTCCAGAAATTTCGTTTTAAAAATATAAACAAAACCGTAATTGTCATCCATTATATAAAATCATAAGTCATGTATCTTAAAAATATCATAAACAACTATCAATATATAAAATCATGTGACAAATCATCAGAGTAAATCATCCCAGGCTAAAAGCTATGGTGTGTGCCATGCAGTCATCCTGAGCGCTTCCCCTTACTAGCAGAAGTACCTGAAACCAAAACTGAAAGCTATAAGAACGAAGCTTAGGGGTTGTTTGATAGTTGCTGACTGAGTTAATGTCGACTGAGTTAGTACTGACTGGGTTAGAACTTCTGATTGGATCCACATCTGACTGAAACCATGTTGTTTGATAATATATTTGACTGACTGTGATGAATGATGAAAAATGATCATATTAGCCCTCGATGGAAAACTTCATATAGAGCCAAAAATAAAAATGAATTTTACTATAAATTCCAGAAAAGATAATGAACTTTGATGTCTTAATAAAGCAGTGTTATAGTTAGATGCATTATTCAGTGCACAATGCCTTAATAAGAAAACAGAAAATAGAAAACAGAATGTTCCCATAGGAAAAGAGCATTCAAGTAAACAATTTTTTAATCTCCTGTCCATATATCATTTATAATAAATAAATAAATAAAGCCAACAGAGCCAAAAATCACAATACAAAAACACCATAAAAGAGTGAGACATAATATATGACATACAATGATCCGCTTATATAAACAAATCATAAATTAACAACAATAAAAATTTGAACTCATGAGTGTATTGATGCTCCATGCCACCTGATACTACTTTCGCTACTTTCTGTGTCCATCTTGATTCCAATCCAATGTAATTCCCTTTGTTATGTAAAGAAAGTAGCACTGGCTTGACTTTAAATTTAATTATCTTTTATAAGAACTAGCACCGGAAAAGATGTAAACATTAAACATTCATGATTAGATTTGGAGAGATTGCTAGAAAATGGGGAAAAACATAAGCTAATTAAAGCCGTTCCAAACAACAAAAACAAAACACCACTAAAGTCTCCATATTTCAACTTTTAGGTAAATATTGGAATTGGTGTTGAGGGAGGGGTATTGATAAGCTCTGAAGCACGATGATACAACTCACCCCTCACCTCTTGACATTCTCATTAATTTGGTCATAGTCCAATGATTTTTTTGACATGGTTCGTGCTTCAATCACAAATGATTATAAATCAGTAGTTATCCTAGAATTGTTAACATAATCACATGAATACAATCATCAATAGCTCAGAACAAATGGGAAAAGAAAAAAGTTTAGTATAACATATTATAGCGTAGAACGAGAACTACAAGTAGAAACTTGCAACTGTATGCTTGCAAAAAAAATCCATATTAATCTTGTATTTGAAATAGAAGGTTCGACTTTTATACTATTTCATGGAGTCACAAGTTCTAAATAAAATTTTTAATGAAGATGATGGAACTATAATCGAACAAAAAGATGAAAAATATGTGAAATCAAGATTCTTACTGGTTAATCGAAATCAAAGAAGCCGTCTGGGATATTGTAACCGATGAACATACTTGTTGCGACAGTGATGGTGGGTCGTCGGACATCGGAGAAGGTTGAGGAGCATAGTGTAGCCTGAGCGGAGGAAGGAGCGACATGGGTGAATTCTCGTTTATCGTTTGAGGAAGAAGACAAGCGAGAAAGCGATGTCGAGGGCACAAATGGGATTATTGTATCTCTGTTTTAGTCGACCACATTTTTTAAGCGGACCGAGTCAGTACTTGGTTCGGCTATTGTTGTCCGAGTCGGTCACTTTTGGGATTTATCAAACAGGCTGACTCGGACCAAGTCAACAAAAATTGCTGATCAGACCCGGTCAACTCACTATCAAATGGACCCTTAGTGAGTCTCCCCAAACTACCACATACCATACACATAAACACATAATAGCATACATTGGGCCTTTCCCACTACATCGGGCCCCCTGGCATCAGACAAATTTGATATCAGGCCCCACCTGGCACTAGACCGAATTCTGGCATCGTGCCCCACCCGACATCGGACTGAAGTCTGGTATACATATAACATATTAACAAGTATATAACATAAACATATAAACATTCCTCTGGCTTGCCCTGACATCGGACCAAGGCCTGGAACATGTAACACATAACATATAAGCTAAACATTCCTCGGGCTTGCCCCGACATCGGACCGAAGTCTGGAACATATAAAAAAACACATGCAAGAATCACGAAGACATCAAGCATACAAAACATTCCTCGGTCTTGCCCCGAAATCGGACCATAGTCCGGAAACATATAATCTACATGGGGCTAACCCCGACATCAGACCTTAGTCCTGCATACGCTAACATACGTAAACATGCCGACATTGGTGCCTTCGACCTGTTCCTACTGGAGGAAAACTCACCTCACAAAGTTGGTTGCTGAATCTCTCGGTAAGGGGTTTCTATCGGCCACTTCCGCGACTCCTCAACTAACATCATCTCAATAACACTTAATCAATATCCAAAATCTTTCTTAGGGCAATGACTACATTATCCTTGGTCAAAGTCAACATTTTGTCAAGTTAACGTTCTAGGTTGACTCAACTCACCGAGTTCTATGAATTAAAAGTCCTGAACTCGCGATCCAACTCGTCGATCATCCCCCGTGACTCGCCGAGTTCCCTGGCTACTTATAGTCATGATAAAACGAGTCGACTCATCGAGTCCCTTCATAGACTCGTTGAGTTTTACGTTAAACCAAATCAGGACATAACGACTCAACTCGTCGAGTCCTTCTCTGGACTCACCGAGTTCCTCAGTCTGTTTGGGCCATCTTAAGGGATTAAGCCCCTACTCTTCAGATCCAAGCTTCTTGTTTCTCCTATACACTTAATATGTCTTTTTAGGGGTAAAGTTTCCAACTTTACCCGTTAATAGCCTTTCCTCAAGGGTTTAGCCCAAACCCTACCATTTTAAGACCTAGATCTTGGTCTACAAGCCATCCATACTCCAACTAAGGCATATTCACTGAGATCTAGACTCTAAGCACCCCATGAGCACGTAAAGTTCCTTCCCTTTCCTCCATGCGTTGCCTTTTGGGGCTTAAAAGGCTAAAACGACCACTTGTATCATGCATGGGGCTTCCATGCCCATAAAGTTTGCACCTTTATGCCATGTGAGACCCTCAAGGTCATTGTTCTGAACGTATATCCACTTGGGACGTCCTTGTCCTGAAAGATCATGTTTCTTGAACCAAAAACCCCATAAAATGATAAGAAGAAGATCTAACAAGCTACTAAGCAAGGTTGAGGCTTGATTAGCAGAAAATGGAGAGAATGAGATGTTGTTTCTGGATCTACTAGCTTCCTTCTGAAACCACAAGCCTCTCCTCTTCTTCACAAGCTTCAAGTACACAAAGTTCACTAAAAAATGGCTCATAAACTCATAAAAGGCTCAAGGGTTTCGTGGATTAGGGTTTGGGACTTGGAGGCTGGAAATGAGGCCAGCAAGTGGGGATTAGGATGCTTAAATATGGTGAAAACCCTTGAAATTAGGGTTTCATCCTGGCAGCCCTACTCGTCGAGTCGTGGCTTCTCAACTTGTCGAGTATGCGACTTAAATCCCGCGGCCAATATCATTTCCACTCGAAGAGTCTGGGGCTCCTAACTCGTCGAGTAGCTCTACAAAAGTGAATAAATTATAATTAAATACGTACCAGGAACCAGACATTACAACTGACAAATCTGTAAACCGAGCTAGGCCCGTTGACGGGCGGGGGCCTAGTAGATGTTGATATGTATGGTATGTGGTATTCTGGGGAACTTACTAAGCTTTTTGCTTACTGTTTTCAGTTTATGTTTTAGTTACTTCTGGTTCCAAAGGGAAGAGCTCAGGATAATTGCAGAGCACACACCACTTCGTTCCGCATCTTATGATTACTCCGATTTTTCTTGATGTATTATACACATTTTATTCTTCTATGGTTTGATTATGATATTTTCGATAGTTGTTTGGTTATTTAAAAATCGAAATTTTTGGTCTTATTTTTGGAACGTTACAAGTTGGTATCAGAGCCTTAGTTTGAGGGATTTGAGCGTACTCTCGGGTATGTATAAACTCAAACTGAGGGTTTTGTAAAAAACTAATTCAAAAAGGAAATGTTTTATAAAAAGAGTTTCTAATAAAAGAAAAGGGTGTGGTGCATGCAATTGACCAACCTCAAGTAAGTTTTCCCAAAATATCCATACATGATATACGATATGCTTTGATGTATGAATTTGTAACGCATGCTTGTTAGGGCTAAGGATCTGCTCAGGATTTGCATGATAGAATGCTAGGAGAGATGCCTTTGTATGCCTATTGTATGCGCTTGTAGACTTACATGCCAGTACTGATCAGTCAGTGATAGGATGACCTGATTAGGTTATGCTTTTTTCAAGTTACTCAGTGCTCGAATGATGCTTGCTTTGTGTTTTTTAGGAGTTCTCACTAACATCAGCTAACTAGAAAGCGAATATGTTAGTTTACATATCGCGGAAAGTAAACAATTTTAGAAGGTTAGGCTTTAACTCTATTGCGCAGCTCTTGTCTGAGTCCAACCGATATAGTGTGAGACCTTTCATTCGAAGAATTATTTGGTGTCTGTGATATGTAATTGTATTCGTGATCTAGTTAGAGGGTTCTGGTAGGAGTTCCTTCTGCAGCTGATGGCGGAGAGTGGTGTGGTGGTTGCCCTAGGAAAACCTAGGAAGAGATTTAGTGTTGGGAGCCTTATCTTGATGAGAGTTTATTTGTATGAATAAGGAGCGACTTGGAGAATTCAAGGCAATCCTTGAGGAAAGTACGTATAGATGTGGAAGGTAGTATGGTCCCGTACTACTTGAAGCAGAGGATCCGTACTCGAGTCAAGGAGAGCTACAATGAGATCGGGAAGCTTATAGAGCATGAGACTCCTCGATATATATATATATATATATATATATATATATATATATATATATATATATATTGATTCGTATTTTGATGGTTTATATGGTCTATTTTCAGTATGGTGAGTCTTCGAGGCAGAACGGTTGGTAGTTCTGGTGCTGGCGAGGGCTCTGGCTCAGGTTATAGAGCGGGGTAGTTGGACGGTCAGATGCGGGAGTTCGTTTATGATGTGTGTGAAACGAACTACTTTTTGTTGGGTTTTGAGCAATCTAACACTTCCTAAGTGTGCATGCAACCCTAATAAACCTTGGATCTATGTTTGTCTAAATACATGCAAAATAATAATTTTCCAAGGTTCATAACCTATCTAACATGGCATGGGGTACTTTTAAACATAAAAGAATTAGATGAGATTACATACCTTTTGATGATGAGTTCAATTCCTAAGGAGTTTGAGGGCCAAGCACCAATAGTGTGAATGCCTCAAATGGAATCACAAAACACCACAAACTCTTGGAAAACTTTGAGAGAGTATACACACTTGTATATTTCGACCACACACAAGCGCACACACTAGTTCACTAGTTACCCTTGTAACGTAGTTGCCATTTCATGCTCCATAAGCATGCTTATATAGTGTGCATGGTTAGGGTGAAACCCTAATAACCCATGTCTTTTCCTTTCCAAGGATCCATGGGTTAAAAGCTCCATGGATCATCCATGGACTTCCATATAAGCCTAGCCCATTAACAAATGAGTGTTAGCCCACACTATATAAAACAATAGCCCACAATTTAATTAGTCTTCCTTTTAATCTCTAAATTAATTCATAATTAATTTAAGACTAATACTTATTAAATAACATAACTTCATATTAATATATTATAACTTCTAATATATTAATAAACATATGTGTATAACTCTCATAAAATTATCCATAAATAGTTCGGGTGAGATGCAACCAAATGGACCATGCCGGGTCGGGTCAAGCATATACCAAATAAGTTATGGACTTAGACACCTTATCCAACAGACTCCCACTTGGATAAGTCTAATAACTGTATTTGCCTATATAACTTCAGGAACCAACCAGCAATCGTAGCTCTCGAAAACTCCGTTGAACTATGAAGAAAACTTTGTTGAACTATGAAGCGCCATTTTAGATAAGTGATCATATAATCCTCTGTTCTCATGATATCAGCCGGACAAATACATGGAACAACGTCGTACTTATTGTCTAGCAGTTTGTTTCCCGATTTCCGATTTGTTTGACAAAGAACTTAATCGAACACATCAATTTTAGTTCTGACCGGCCGGTACATAGGTCACAACAAAATCATCGAGGGGCCCAGATATCACTTCTATTTCTAGAAGGAACAGATAAATTTCGACTCATATGCTTGTTCTACTACTTGTTGAATTGTACACAAAGGCACATTTTACAACATCAAGTTACTGATGCGTTTACGTGCAATCAATGCACAACCAACTCATAGGTAACAACTCATATCTCTAGGTTTGAAGATTTATATGATATTACCGTCTCACGATCACTCGAGATAAATTCCATGAAGTGATACAAGTGAGCATGCGTTTATTCCAATACTCGTAACTTATGAGTACTCATGAATGTTGTAGCAACCATTGCTATGACTAAACCATTCAGCCATCTACAAACTCGATTCATGACAGTCTTGATTCATACCTACTTCCAACATATGAACGACTGTGGAGTGTTTAAATAACTTAGTCATTCAGAAGAATAACCTAGCTATTTTGGAAGTCAAAATATGCAAAGTGAAACACAATAATAATCGAATCCAATATGGTCTCAGAACCCTTTTGAATATAAATAGAACCACCTTTTTATTTATCACCATATTGATTACACATTATTCATTGTATAATGTTTCAAACAATCAACTTAAGACTTGAATAAAACAACAGTCGTCCCATGCTCCTAGCATGTACACTTTGTTTTTCTAAACAATAGTTATGCGATACTCCAAGTATGCACACTATGTTTGTCTATGATCCTTACATTGTGATGTAGATCAATTGAACATGATTCCAATGATACTCATTTCACAATCCCAAATCCTTATTGTAAATGTGTGAATCCCCGATTCCTATCATTTACCAAAAAAAACTGTTAGATTTTAAACTTTTATGCAATGTTCCTCTTGTAATGATTATGCACAAAGTCACCAAAACCTTGTCACCAGTCATTACAGAGTATTCCAAAGAAGGTCAACTTCTATGGAACGGAAGTCTCATATTCAAAGTAGATTGCTTTGAACATCCTTCTTGCATTAAGGTTTTCTAATCTTACATAGATTGAATAACTTCCACCTATGGAGACATTTCCATAGTCCCATTTTGACTATCACTTCCGAACAAGAGTTACTTCTTTTCAGAACATGTCAATACGGTCCTTTCCGACAACTTACATCATACTTCCAACTGTCCCCGAGCAACCAATCTTTGGCGAACCTCAGATTTGTCCTCGACAATTGCTTAATCACTTTAATCATATCCAGTTCTAGACTTTTCCCTTCTCAATGCCTTAAGCATTTGGAAAATTTAGAAAAGATGAATATTATAGCACATGCAATCGATCCTATATCCGAAGCATATGGGACACGATTCATGATGTTTGACATAAAGACATGATACTAGACCAATCTTTTGCTACAATATATTTTTTTATTTGCCATGTTTTCAAAATTTAACTATGAAGAGGGATGTCGTAATCATAATCAAATTTTGAAAACGCAATATATAGAATTTCTTCAAGTTGAACCATTCCAACATAAAATTCATATATATATTCTTGACTAAAGATGATTAAAATCTCAATCTAAGCTTTAGAATTGAAATGAAGTATAATTTCCTCTCCCTTAATTATAGCAAAACAACTTTTCAACCCCTGCAACTTCACAAATTGAAACTTTTGTCTTCGATAATTAACATTGCTAACTTGCAACACTAAACGTAATAATCATGCTCCCACTAACATGATGATTATCAGCATAACACTTATGCTCCCACTAGCACTGACATATTTCCAGAAATCTGCTGGACTTCTGAAATTTAGATTCATACACCCTTTCTTAGATAGCTCACATTTGTGTCTAAACAATTTTCAGAACTATGAAAAGGGATGTCGTAATCATAGTCTCAATTGCTTAGGCATTTGCCATTTCTCACAAGTCCATGTTAGTGTGCCGGTTAACCACACGCGCTCCACTAACGACTTTTGAAAATGCAAATAACACAATTGATATCTACGTAAAATCTACTTAGTGAAAACGTTTCCTCACCATCATTTTCATGAATCGGAGAGAAACCTTATGACACTTAGATTTTATAGTGTATGAGTTCCTATCCATGCGAATTTGTCAAAACCATAATCACAAGATAAGGTTAGTGACAAATTCAGCCTTACATGGATTAAACTTGTTCAGTCTTAGTTTCTTGTCACCTTGGTAGCACAAGGCCCACCAATGCTTCCAAGTTGAACTCTGATAACTCACATGCAAGTTCAACTTATTTGAAGTAGGTACAGAAACAAGAATTATGTCAACACGATACGTTGCAAACCTTAAGTCGTGTGCTAGTGATAAATTACAGGTTTTACTCTTGATTAAATCTTCAAACTCTTTCAGGATCTTTAAGGCTCCCACTGTCCCCTTGACATATAAGTTTCCCCAGTCAAGAACCATTCCTTGACAAAACAAATATTCAAGGGATAGTGCGGATTCTTATCAAGATTAACACTTCACACAATTGGTCTTAGTTGGTCTTTGTCTCATCCAAGACATCACAACTTACCAATCTCAAATGTAAAAGAGTAGAAAACATTTTACTCTTACATTTGATAAGTGTTTTAAACCTTCCTTTATGTCACTCAAGGTTACAATCTTGGATTATGACTCTAATAATTGTTTTGGAACGAAATATGACTCATCTTCTTGATTTTAACCAATCCAACAATTCATGACCTCTCTTCTTAGCCATAACAATGGACTAAGACGTCCTTAGAGTATGAATTTGTGATATGGTTTCATAATCATTAAGATGATCATAAAATATGATACTAAAGTACTCTCCCATCCTTTCATATTTGAGAAACTTTTATCTTTCTGCATAATTTGATTCTTCTCATTTGTTTTGTCATACATTGTAACCTTTCCAATGTTACAGAATTATACTTAACCTCATAAGTATAATCATATTTACTAATCTTTAGTAAATCATGACAAATCAATCTTTGTGGTGGACCTTGACCAGCGCACACCCAGTGTACCTAATTCCTTAGTCCTTCAACTGACTCACATATACATGTGATCAAAGAATTAGTCTTAATTTTCAAGGATGAAAATTCTCATTCATCATACAATACAACTTGTATGATTCCAAGTTTCTGTCCAATTGAAACTTGGGTGATGAAAAACTTTCTTCATTCGGTAAATTCAGACACTACCACAAATGAAAGAATCAAATCCACTTTCCAATATTGCTATTACTGGAAACATATAAGCAACAATTTTCCACAGATGCCATTGTAAGGATATTTTTTAAAATAAATAAACTTAAAACCCTTTTTTCTTTTATTTTAAAACTTTGCGGAAAAACTTATCCTTACAATCCACATGAAAACCTTGTTGTTATCTATTCATAAGCAATATATTATAACTCTTAAGCAACAGCTCAAAATTCTGATTACCGAACCATGCGATCGAAACCCACCTTCGCAATCTGAATCAACATATACTTACTTTAAGCTTCCTATCTTTTCTTTGATTCTTAAAACCATCAACATGTGACCCATTCACATTATGTAACAAGAATCTCCAAATAGGAACTTAATAGAGTTAGACAGTGGACTTTACCCGAAGTAGAGTCAAACCTCTTGACTTGATCAACCTTATGACCTTTCAGGTGAATATGGAAGCTTCGCAACCAATGCCCCTTCCTTTGGCAACAAAACACATGGACCCTTTGGTAATGGCACATGAGAATATCTCAGACTTAGCCTTTCTCTTTACCATTTGGTCAACCGAGTTGACTATCGCCGATCCCTTTCCATTGGGAAGAGAAATCCTTTTCTAGATATCCAATGCTACCATTGTCAATGTCCATTTATGACTTGGGAAGTTGTTCTTTTAATCAAATTTGCTTTACTATTGTTCCAAATCATTGCTGATTCTACAACACCAAGCAAATAGATAACATCATTAAGGGTCATGTCATAGTCTGTCTCATAGTAGTCCCAAAGAGACTCACTATGTTACTAAGAAAGTGATTGAACATCCAACCTTCACAGGACTTTGACACCAACTCTCCCGGCTTGTCAATATGTGACTTTATCTCCAAGATGTGAGCACACATAGACTATGCTTGCCAATAGGGATTGAGTGACTTTAAACTTTTCAAGAACTTGTGGGTGAGGGAGAATAATTGGAGGAGGTGGAGGAAGTGAAGCATGATGTTGAGGGACACCATCTTCAAGAGATTTGGGAAGATCATAGCTGTCTGAACCAGGCATCTATAATGGGAGAAAATCAAGTTAGTTGATTCGAAGTCCTTAATATAACACCCAATATGAAATATTAAGGCTAGGACCCAACACAATATTTTATAATTTGGAAGAGGGATGCCGTAATCCAAGCTATAAAATATTTGAAGGTAGGCGAATGACGATTCACCAATTTCCACCATGAAAAACGAAATAATTTATTAGGTTTTAACTGGATTTGAAATTCCTAGATCTTTTGAGATTCATTGAACTTTTCAGTGACATGTTTCAATCTCGAGTGTGCCCTCTCAAATTTTGTGACTGGGATGCCGAGGATCACAAAACAAGGTGTGAATAACCATACCAATTCACTTGGTACCCTTAATATTATCACCTAATCAATGTGCCGGTTAACCACACACTCTCCATTGATCTATGACAAACATTAAGTCACCCTTCGTGATCCTTACTAGTCCAAGTTAGTGTGCCGGTTAACCACACACGCTCCACCAACGACTTGGTAAGGTACAAAGTGTGAATTCCATGGGCTAGCACCAAATTCACATTTTTCCTAAAGTAACTAAGATTGGGAATTAAATAAAAAATATTTAGTTACTTTATAATATTCATTATACTTTTAATGAGAATTTAAAGTCATTGTCCTACCCGTTCGGCTAACGACCCTCCACTGATCAAGCAAGCGGTGGGTGAGAGTGGACACCCATTAAGTCGCCATTTTATAGGCAACAGCCTTATACCCACCTTATAGACCGGCTTCGTGAATGAGGCCCACTAACGGTAAAACGACTTGTTCTTATACATATATATAATAATTAACCATTAATGTTATAAATAGTATAAGTGTTGAATTTTAACTTTTAAAATTCTAAGTGTTGGAATTAAAGTTTATTAAAGTGTGTGAAACTTTTCCAAATTCCAAAACTTGAGGGCAAGTTTTGAAACTATTCAAAACTAATTAATTCCATGATTTATGTGTTTAAAGTAGTTTTAATCCAAAAACTCTTCATGTTCCATAACTTGAGGACAAGTTATGGAAGACTTTAAACTAATAAAAGAATTACTTTTCTTTATTTTTATAACTTATGGAATTAATTAAGGTTACACTTTATTTATATATTTATTAATGAAGTGACTCTTGAACCTCCATAACTTAAGGACAAGACTCTTCATCTTTTGTAACCATCCAAGACTTTTCATTTCATAACTTATGAATTAAAGGTTCATAAAAATGAAGACTCTTCATTTTCATGTAACTTATGTGTTTTAAGTGTGTGTTAAATAAAAGTGACCTTTGGATATCCATAACTTGAGGAAAAATTATGGACTCCATTAAAACACATAAATGATCAAGAATTAATTCTAAACAATTCAGCAAATAATTCCTATCATCTTCTAAATTCATAAGAACATGAACATGATCATCAAAATTTCAAGAATTATATGAACACATAAAATCATGAAATTTTGATTATAACTTTGAAATTGGTCCACCATCATCATTACCACATCAAAAACAGGTTTTATGAGCCCAAAACAGTTTAAGGTAATGATTCTAGACCAATTCCAGCACCAAAACTCGAAGATATGCTGTCTGGGGGTCCAACTCGTCGAGTGCATGAACCAACTCGCCGAGTTGGATGGGTTTTGCCTTGGACTCGTCGAGTCCCTTCATGGACTCAGCAAGTCAGCTGTGTAGACAGCATAAAATCTTCGATTTTCAGCAATTTGCATCAAGTATTCAAACAAGCAAGCCTAGGCTCTGATACCACTGTTGGGTTTTGAGCAATCTAACACTTCCTAAGTGTGCATGCAACCCTAATAAACCTTGGATCTATGTTTGTCTAAATACATGCAAAATAATAATTTTCCAAGGTTCATAACCTATCTAACATGGCATGGGGTACTTTTAAACATAAAAGAATTAGATGAGATTACATACCTTTTGATGATGAGTTCAATTCCTAAGGAGTTTGAGGGCCAAGCACCAATAGTGTGAATGCCTCAAATGGAATCACAAAACACCACAAACTCTTGGAAAACTTTGAGAGAGTATACACACTTGTATATTTCGGCCACACACAAGCACACACACACTAGTTCACTAATTACCCTTGTAACCTAGTTTCCATTTCATGCTCCATAAGCATGCTTATATAGTGTGCATGGTTAGGGTGAAACCCTCATAACCCATGTGTTTTCCTTTCCAAGGATCCATGGGTTAAAAGCTCTATGGAGCATCCATGGACTTCCATATAAGCCTAGCCCATTAGCAAATGAGTGTTAGCCCACACTATATAAAACAATAGCCAAGAATTTAATTAGTCTTCCTTTTAATCTCTAAATTAATTCATAATTAATTTAAGACTAATACTTATTAAATAACATAACTTCATATTAATATGTTATAACTTATAATATATTAATAAACATATGTGTATAACTCTCATAAAATTATCCATAAATAGTTCGGGTGAGATGCAACCAAAATGGACCATGCCGGGTCGGGTCAAGCATATACCAAATAATTTATGGACTTAGACACCTTATCCAACACTTTTAAACCTACTTTTAATTATAAAATAAACACACAAAGGCAGTGGACCTATCAATTGTGGTAAACCTAAGCAAGTAGGGTATCGAACACAGGGAACGGTAAATTAAAACGAAAAACTAATTTTGTCTAAACTTAAATAATGAAAAGGGGTTTTCTCTAGTTTTACAAGACTAGAAACTTATTAGTATTACTTAGACTAAAAACTAGAAAAGCAAAGATTCAACTAAATTCAATGACGAAGGGAACTTCTGTTTAGTTCAGCTCAATTGATCCTATGGTTGATATTATGGTAATAGTGCAATGGATTAATTCTTTTATTAGCTACCGATTCAAGTGATTAGATACACGTTCACTGCACTAATCCTTAGAGAACAAACAAACTCAAACAGTGGCCAGTTGTCTAATTTAATTTAATTCACTAGATTATTTATTTGGGTTAATTTAGACTTGTAATAGCTAACTAATTTGGTCCTTTAGTTAATCTCTTGTTGATGTTCATCACACAAGCTCACACATGAATTTACCTATTTTTCTATTAATTCTAGTTTCACAGTTGCTAATCCTAGTCATATAATAAAGTGGTCACATAAATTATATGAGGCAGAAATTAAGAGATGTTCATGCAGCTTAATTTTCTTCCTATTAACAGAAAATTAGTTATCATTCACACATAAGGTTCTTTAACAAGCTAGAATCAACAAAATCACCAATATTAAATTAATCCTACCATAAATCACACCATAGTATCAATATTGTCTCCCCAAACAGAAGTTTAAAGGTTTTAGCTCATGATTGAGGTAATTAACAGCACAAAAACGAAATCTAAAAGTCTAAACATGATGAAGAGCAATAGATTAAAGTAAGAATGATATAAATTTTACTCAAATCTCCTTCGGAATTGGTTTTATGGTTGTATATTCGTTCTCCAGATCTCTCCTGACTCTGATTCGCAGCTTGCTCATCCCCAAGGGTTCCAGAATACCTTGTGTCGATCTGGACAGCTGTTTTTACAGATTCGAACCGACTCGTCGAGTCCATGACCAACTCGTCGAGTCCATCCCTTAATTCCCGTACACGGTAATTCGCGGAGTCTTTATCTTCTCGAATCTTCGATGAGACTCGCCGAGTAGTCGACCCTACTCGCTGAGTACCTTGTATTTTTAGCATTTTTCTTCTTTGTTCAACTCCCAAGATCCCAACCGCTTTTCCTGCTTCCTTTTGCTTCCAAGCTTGCTTTTGGACTGAAAACACAATTCAAACACTTTTAAGTATCTTTTGTCCATGATATGCAATAAATTAGCTAAAAAATGATAAAAATCTATACTTAATATAAGGTTAAATTTGCAACTATCAAAATACCCCACACTTGACTTTTGCTTGCCCCCAAGCAAAACTGAATTTTAGCACATTAGAATCACATAGGACAACTCCAATCTAACCCAGCCATTATGCCAAGACCGCAACGCATGCATTTGTGTCTAAAATTTTCCTAAAACCCCCCAATATTTCAAATACTTACAATCCTCATAAACATTCACCCACTTATCCCGAACAATGCTCATTTTATGCATCCCTCCGAATCCATCTGCAGAAAACCTCCTATCCTCAAGGTATTTTTGGTTGAGCAACCCAAGCATACATAATCTAGAATTACAATTTATGATACCACTATGGAGCTCTTTTGAATTCCTCACTTCCTTGATAATTTGATCTTTGATTTCTTTGAATTCACCACCTTGTTTTTGATTTGATCTTTGGTATCTTTAATTTTTGAACTCTTGGAATTTTGATCTTTTGATCTTCACTTTAGTTGCTCCAAAATTCTTACAACTTTTCTTGTAATTCTCTCTTTTTTTTTTTTACATGTACCTTACTTTTTCTCACTCAAAACCCTACATACTTAAGCAGGGGCGCTCAACTTCAACCTTTATTGGCTAAAATAATAATTTTCCTGGATACATTTCTGGTACACGATGCTAAACATATTGCATCCTTCGTTCTAAGCGAGGTCGTGTTTTTGTCACATGATTTCACTGGAATAAGGAAGCCACAAATGCACTAGAACATATAAAGGCTCAACTAAACATTTGAGTTTTCATGCAATCATCAACATAATTCTAACATGAACCCTAATTACTTTTTACCAAAATTTTCTAAATTAAGTCCTAAGCAACATTTTTTGGTATGCAAAAATTTCAAATTAACTAAAATTTCAAGATTTTCGAAATTTAACTAAAATTTTAACTAATTTAACCAACCCCCTACCTCACACTTAATTTATGCAATGTCCCCATTGCATATATTGCTTGAAAAGAAAAACAAAACAAATATAGAGGGAATTGGAACAAACTCCCCTGGGATAGCAGTTGATAGGCTAATCATCTTCTATTAAGCTCTTACTTCAATCGACTTTAGACATGTGAACAACTCATCCATGTCTTAGGCATCAAATCGCATGTGGGTAGCTCCAAATGTGCAGAAAAATACTGTAAAATCTTAAGGAATTGGTTGCAAAGAATAAGTGGTCAAGTGGTGTAGCTATCAGCATCAAATCAACAGCCCTTTTTGTAGATAAATGAAGGACTCGGTGAGTCATATAAATGACTCGTCGAGTAATAGTCCGAAATTATTGAAATCATGAAAATGTATTGCGACTCGTCGAGTAGGTTAACTGCACTCGGCGAGTCATCGCTGGGTGAAAAATAATTAACTCTATCCTAAATCCAGCTTCTAGTGGACTTCAAAACTTCCCATAGCTTCAGTAAACGTTCACTCATAAACCCTTTCGGACCAGACTCGACACTTAGACTCAATACGTCGACCTTTCTTGACTCGTTTCCATGTTTTTCTCACTTACTCTAGTCTTCTTATGCAAGCATTTCCTAAACCAAATTCTGAAATAAACCAAGGCAAATAGAACATCAAGAACATAAGATTTTAAGTCCTAATTAAGAATTTAAAACACACCGAACAAAATAAAAACAAATAAAATTGTTCAATGCTAATTCTACATCGAAAATCCAGCAGAGCCCAAGGTACATAATTCTACATTGAAATTGAGATGGAGAGGAAGAGGAAGCCGGATCAGGCTCAGGTTTCTAGGGGATCGGGCAAGAGGCCCAAGGTACATAATTCTACATCGAAAATCCAGCAGGGCCGGAGCCGCTATGGTAAGTATGACAAGATGCACGAGGGAGCGTGTAGGGTGGGTGGTTCGGGCTGCTTCAAGTGCGGTTGGACGGGTCATTTTAGCAGGGATTGTACTGCTACTACCACCACCACCCCATAATCTGATTTGATTTGCTTTCATTGCAATTAGAGGGGCCACAAGAAGGCAGACTATTTTAGTTTTATTGTAGCACGACTGGTGGCAACACCTTCTCCTACGACTTTACAGATCACTAATGGCCATCGGGGCAAGGCGGATGTGTCTATGCTGAGGAGCAGGGCTTTTCATTTGACGGCCGAGGAGGCTCGTGCAGCTCCTGACGTGGTGACGAGTATGTATCTTTTCTTTATCTCTTTTTTTATTTTGAATATCATGCATATATTTATGTGTTATATTTTAGGATCGTTCCCTTTGAACGATATTTCTACGTTGGTATTGTTTGATTCAGGGGCTACCTAAGCATTTGTATCAATTACATTTAGCAAGAGGTTTGTTGGAGCTCCGGGGGAGCTAGATTGTCCTTTAGACATCGAGATTGCGGATGATTGATCTATACGGGTAGTGAGGCTTCATTGGGGTTGTATTCCTCTGATGTTAAACGAGTAGTATCCGATTGATTTGCTTCCCATTCCTTTGCACGAGAACAAGGTTATCGTGGGTATGGACTAGTTGAGCCCCAATAGGGTGGTGATCGATTGTGAGCAGCAGTTAGTCGAGATTCGAGACCTAAGTGGGGGAGAGTTAGTGTTTTAGGGAAAGAGAGCTCAACAGAGGGCAATTTTGTGTTCAACAGCAAGATTTAGACGCTATATTCAGCAGGGTTGTTCCAGATTTGCCGACTATGCTATGGATACCTGGGATAAGGGTAAGGCGACCGTGGGCGATGTGCTGATTATATGGGAGTACCAGAATGTGTTTTCGGAAGATTTGAATGGGGGTGCCTCTGGAGACGCAAGTTGAGTTCAGGATTGATTTGGTTCTAGGTGCGGCACCGTTAGCCAAAGCATCGTACCAGTTGGCTCCTCCCAAGATGCATGAGTTGTCTATGCAGTTGCAGGATTTGTTAGGAAAGGGATTCATTAGACCGAGTCGTTCACCATGGGGAGCAACGATATCGTTTGTGGAGAAGAATGATGGTTCTCATCGTATGTGCATTGACTACCGGTGTCACACCCCGGCCGTCGGCGGAAACACCGGGCAGTGTAACGTCATTTCTCGTATCATAGTTATCAACTTCCTGAAAACACATGCAATTTAAAATACGTCAACATAAAGTTGGTGAGTCCACATGTTTTGACTCCATATAAAAATAACACATTTTCCAAGTTCAAAAGTATAGTTTTGAAATTATCATTTTGACTTTCCAGCGTATAGTATATATATCCTAGGTATAAAAGTTTACTTAACAAATAAGTAGTTTTACCTATAAGTCTCATATACTATAAATATAAGTGTTTCTGATTCCATACAAACGAAAGTTGCTACGTATAAATCTTATTTCAATTCTATACGAGTAAAAACAACTACGTATAAATATATTTCAATTCTATACGAGTATGTGTATTAGGTATAATTATCTACTTAATATACAAGTAGTACCTAGGGTATAAGTAGGGAAACTTATACTTAACATTAATACTTGTATAGCGACGAAGTATAATGTTTCTAACAAGTAGCTACCATGAGTGTGTAACCGCTGCTTGACAACAAAACCTCTGACAAAACAATACACTCATGATTTACCATGAGAAACAATACACTCATGATTTACCATGAGAAACAATACCACACGCTTCATCGATGCCGGAATAAAAATAAAAGGAATGAATCGTCACTCGCTTGTCTTGGGTTGTAATTAACAACCACGAGTGGGGTCGTCAACCTGTATCTTATTCATACACGACTTCCTCGCTCACACGGGATTACCGGTTACAAGTCAGAGGACTTCCACTAAGATCCCCAATCTTAGTTGATGAATGAGGTAGCTCATGTAGACTTTGACGGCTTCCTATAGCTCTAACAACAAAAGCATTTTTAGGTCTAAAACCTTAAGTCACTAGACTATGCTTTTAAACATTACTCCTAACTTCATAACATTTAGGCAGTATAACAGTTATATCTTGAAGTATAACAAGGTTTTATCTTGACCTAAAACCAATAATAACAACACATAACGTTCCTAGTTTTATCTTGACATAAAACTATCAATAACAATACTAAGTTTTATCCAGTGTTGTAAAAATCGGCCTAGGCGGCGCCTAGGCGCTTGGCGGAGGTAAACTATATAGGATTTTTGATAGGCGTTGGAATTAATCGGAATCTGTCAACGACGGTCAAAGGCGGAAAATGGCGGTCTAGGCGGTTAAAATAGGTCAACATAAGTCAACTAAAAAAGTCAAAATTAAACCTTTTTTTCTTAACCTAATCGACTAAAAGAAATACAACTTCATCTTGTTTTTTTTTGCACCTCCTTCATCTCGTTCTCTTCTCCAGCGATCAACTACATCATTCTCCATCAGACTCCGACGACAAGGGTTTAGCGATTCTAGCTACAACATTCTCTATCAGACGCCGACACATGGGACGACGACACATCGCAGATTCGCACTCGCAGGTATGTTTCTGATTTTTGCGATTTAATTGTTATTCAACTTATGTCCTGATGATTGTGTTGTATCAGTGTGATTATCGTGATTTCTAATCATCGCTGCAACGTATTCCAACCACACCTTCGAGTCCAAACAATTCAATCTGTCGATTCCGGATTCGGGATTTCTCACAATCGACTTTGACCAGCTGTCATCGGTAAGTTTTTCCCACCACAAAACATTAGCTATGATGAGAAAATTCACTAACAAAAGGGATATCATCCGACCGGGTGTCACGAGATTTGCTTCCGCCTATCTAACATTACAAAGTTTGTCTGAAAAAAAGGAGGAACTAAGGCATATGTTCTCTAGCAACGAATGGGAAGAATGTAAATTTTCAGATGTAGTTAAAGGGAGATCTAGTCATACATTAGTGACAGGTTCCACATTTTGGGCGGGTGTGGCACTTTGCTTAAAGGTGTTTTCCCCTTTGGTGAAAGTTCTGCGTATGGTTGATGCGGATTGGAAGCCCTCGATGGGTTTTGTTTATGGTGAGATTAAAAAAGCAAAAAAAGAAATCATTGATGCTTTAGGCGGTAACAAAAAAGCATATGAGCCTATCATAAATATCATATCAAAGAAAATGAAAGGTAGACTAGATTCAAAATTGCATTTGACGGCTTATCTTCTAAACCCTTATTATCATTATAAGGATCCGCAACTCCAACATGATCCCGAAGTAATGGATGCGGTTCTTGAGTTTTTTGATACATTATTTGCCGGAGATTTAGAGATGCAAAAGCAAGTCGTGACTATTGATTTGCCAGAGTACAAGAAAAAAATGGATAGATTTGGTCGGGAACTTGCAGTTAAAGCATGTGAAGTTAATGACGGTGACTATGATCCGGGTAAAACATTTTACTTTTATTTAATTATTTTATAAAAATTCATATTTATCAATTTATGAATCTAATAATGTGATTTATGTTTAAAAATCATAGCAACTTGGTGGGGTACGTTTGGTGGAGCAACTCCTCATTTGACAAAGATTGCAATAAGAATTATTTATTTCACTAGTAGTTCATCTGTATGTGAAAGGAATTGGAGCACCTTTTAAGGGGTTAGAATTCAAACTTCAAATTTCAGCAATTTATTTAAATTATAATTTTATATCATAATATTGTATATTTTTTTACCGTTTTTTTTACGTTTGTAGATTCACACGAAGAAAAGAAATAGGTTGGATGCAAGTAAAATGAACAATCTTTTTTATGTCCAATTTAATGGTAATTTGATGGAAAAAAACAAAAAGAGAAAAGAAAAGAATATGGAAGTGCTATTAGCTAATGATAGTCACACGGGTCAAGAATGGATTGTTGATTGTGGTGATTGTGATGAAGATGGATTTGGCATAGTTGGTGATAGTCAAGAAACCGATGAACTCGGATAAAGTTCAAGAACAAGAGAACTTTTGGATGAAAATTTTGCGACAGGTATTGAGGAGGAAGTATTTGAAGAAGTTGATTATGAATCAGATGGAGTTCACATCATTGAAGAATGCGGAGATAAAGAGTAGAAGCCTGTGAACAATCACAAGTTTGATCATATAAAACTTATTTTGGACTTTGTATGATGTTTTATGACCTGAATATGTAAACGTTTATGAATATTTACTTAGTTTGGACATGTATTGTTTGATGACTTGAATATGTAAACGTTTATGGATATTTACATGTTTTGTTAGTATTTTGTTTAGAGATAATCATATGATATTGGTAATATTTAAGTTTTTTTTTACAATTAAGGGTCCCCGCCTAGGCAGCGATTAATCCCCGCCTAGACCGATTAATCGCTTGACCCCAGTCGACCACCGAGGTACCGCCGAGCGATTTTTACAACCTTGGTTTTATCTTAACATAAAACTAACAATAACAACATATAACATATCCAATTTTATCTTGACATAAAACCAATAATAGCAACATATAACATACCTGGTTTTATCTTGACATAAAACGAATAATAACAACATACTCATCAATTCACATATAGAACTTCCGAGTATAACTCTGGAACTATATCGCACACAAAATATATATAGAATCCTAAGTATAAATCAAGATCTACATTAGTATGACAATAACATGCTAACAACTTGACGATAGTTGTATACTTTCAAATACGAAATAACTATATCCCGGTTATTATAACTATCTACGTTGATACTGATATATACTATCATATAGACATAATAATAACATATATATATATATATATATATATATATATATATATATATATATATATATATATATATATAATATTTAGCATGTGTTTTCCTCCGAAAATATTAGAAAGTGGGGCCGTGAAACTCACCTTAGTAGCATGATTTTATGTAATCTAAGTAGAAACGGTCAGAGGTACGAGGTCGTCGGGGCTCGGGAAGCGAAACGGCTTTAGCAAACGAGAGAGAAAGAAAGTAGAAATGGTGTAATGAGCCTTGGGGTCGAAATGGCTATTTATAGGCTGATTTTTGGCCCTCACGACGTGAGAAATGATAGGTTCACGTCGTGAGTTATGGCAAGAGTCATCCCGTAACTTTTACGTGTGTTTTCTAGCCTCGAATAGTGTCCTGCAGCGTCCTCACGTCGTGAGAAAACCTAGCTCACGTCGTGAGCTTTTGGGTTATTGTTCCGTAGAATTCTAGATGCAATATGAGGCGACTTGACTCCTCACGTCATGAGTTTTTTAGCCTCACATCGTGAGTCTAGTCAGATTAGGGTTTCTGACACGTGTCGTGCTCTCAGACAGCTGTAACTTCGGAAGGTCATAACTTTTGCATACGAACTCTGTTTTCGGCGTTCTTTATATGCACGCGTAGGTGATTCCGTATACTGTGACTTTCGTTTAGACCCCAATAGCTAATTCTAAGTCTATTTGAAATTCATTTTATTATAGAGATTTATAGTGTTAGGGTTTATCATAACTTCTTCATGCGAAGTCAGATTTAGACGTTCTCTATATTTTTGGATTCGTGTAGATGTATACTTTGAGTTGTATCATAAATTATGTATGAAAGTTCATACTTTATCATGAATTACATAGAAAGTTTGTCACTTTACTAGTTTAACAAAATCACATTATATGATTGGCATAATCACATGTGATTGTTTTTGACCTATTTTGACTGGTGTTACAACCGGGAGCTGAATAAGTTAACAGTGAAGAATTGTTATCCACTCCCGAGTAATGATGATCTGTTCGACCATCTTCAGGGTGCATCTGAGTTTTTTAAGATTGATTTGTGTTCGTTTTATCATCAGATGAGGGTTTGAGAGGAGGATGTTCAGAAGACGACCTTCTGGACTTATTATGGTCATTACGAGTTTGTGGTGATGCCTTTTGGGCCCACCAATGCTCCAACCATGTTCATAGACCTCATGAACCGTATATGCAGGTCGATGTTGGATCGTTCTGTGATTGTATTTATTGATGATATCCTAGTCATAAAAATCCCGATTCAACTTTTCCAGACTCGATCCCATGATGTGGCGTTTTCTTTCCCATGTCGTGGCTAGCCTACGGTGAATATTCTTGAAGTTTTCACACCACATTTTTTGAAGTTCAAGTTCTTGGTCCTATTTATCCGGCATATGCACGAGCTGAAGGAGTCCAGTTTCCAAAAAATTATTGAGATGTTCAAGCCCTCCCAACACAAATCGGTTTCGATCTCGCCATTACTACCCCTGAGAACATTTTTTTTCCTTTTTACTGCTTTTATGTGATTTTAACTGTTTTATACATACATTTAGGGCATTGTATGAACTAATTGTGGGGTAGGAGGTCGAAAAATGATCTCAAGCTTAAATTAAAAATTGAAAAAAATTGCTAGATTTGGAAAAAAAAAATTAAATTCTATGATCATTGAATAGTTAGATGACCATTCCAATTGCTCGAACTTGATATTTAGCTATTTATGATCATTGAATAGTTAGATCTAGTGATTGAAAGAATCCAAGTGTTAGGTTATATTAATTAGTAAATGTGACTATGTTAGAGAGCATTAATTATCCATATTATGTGTTTGTATTGATTTTCTTGATCATAAATAGGGAATCATAAGATCTTATCATTCATAGTCCATATAATCCTTAAAATCAATTTAGTGTTCAACTTGTGATTGACCATTGTATAGTAGTTATGAATTGGTAAACACTAGGTGTCGGAACATGATAACTAGTAATATTACAATTTGGTAATCAACTCATTAATCCATTGCATTTATAATAAATCAAGCATAGAAACTTGGGGGATTCATATTCTAGTGGAAGTACTTCTTATCTTTTGTTTTCATTTAGTTCTTTAGTTTTGTTTTATTACTTGAGTGTTCAAACAAGTTAGTAATTCTAAACAACAAAAAATCCATTTTTACTTTTACGTTATTAATTTAATTAACATTTGAATTATTTGATCTAAACCATTCTTGTTCCCTATGTTCGACACCCTTTCTTACGTTAAACTATATTACTCCATGACTAGGTACATTGCATATATGTGTATAAGACTAGTTGAGATTTATTAGGACTTTATAAATAAAAAAACTAGTGTTTAAAAAATACATGAGTATGCAACTGCCCGAGGGATAACACCCTATATAGGGGAACCAACTATACTATTGTTAGGAAATGTCTTGATGATCCAAATCTAAAAAAATTAAGATGTCAAAAAACTAACTAACTTAAAAAAGTTACAATACTTGTTTGTTAAAAATTTATTAAACATAGTGGATATACCTTAAATGCATAGACAAATCCCTGCAGAGTATATTTGTGTCTACTACCAACTCTTGGCGCATTAGCGTTCAAATTCTCCTCAATCTTTTCAAACACAGTACGTAGTTGTCTGTAAGTGAAATCCCATATCACTCTACCCCATGGATACCTATGTCAACAATTACACTTAATAAGTATATGTATCATTTGATATAATGTATGTAAAAAACTCTATACCTTTTACAATCGTCTAAATTAGAGATAAGTGCCAAACGTTCATCAATAACCAACAATCGAGGGTAATTAACCAAAAATCCTTTTTCTAGTATATACGACTAGGAGACTCTCATATCGTCTATATTACTTAATTGATGAAGTAAGTTATTCAGCACGTGCATAAGGTTAGGGTGCTTTACTGTCTAAGAAAACCCGATAGTCGGTGGCCAAGCAGTGCACAAATGGAATCATAAGTCTCTGAACTCTGCAAAACTAGAAATGGGGGGAAATACTCTTCGAACCATAAGTCGGTGGCCAAGCAGAATGCTTTACTGTCTAAGAAAACCCGATAGTCGCCAAATGGAAATAGAACTCTTGTAGGTCAACTGAATCAAAAGTAGTAAATTCCTTGCACATAAGATAGTGGCAGAATAAAGGGTGACATTCCACACCCATTTGCATGTTCACATAATCACCAAAAGATGATTACCTAAACATGACCCCACAAACTAGTTGGTTTTATAAACGAGCCATGATTTCGTGCCGAAGTTCAGGCCTGCAGGTTGTAGTAACAATTGCTTCGTATGTTCTGCCATGATACAATCAAAAGAATAATTAATTAGGCATTTTGTATGTATGTTCTAGAGGACGTTACTGAATACACAATTCAAGAATATAAGTCCAGAGCAACAATCCATAACGCAATTCCAGACCAAAATTCTAAAATTGGAATCTGGAATGTTCCTCGTAATGCGGAGGAGTTCTTATTATTTCGAACATGTTTTTCGGATTCCGTACTTGTTCCAAACTAGTCAAAATGAAGATTTTATTAAAGATTTTTTGATGTAGCATACATAGATTCCTACATGTAATCCTATAGTTGCGTTTAAACCAATAAAGTTCACAGAAAAACTAATAATACCTATATAAATGCATAAATTATACAAATTTTAATGTATAATCTAAAATAAAGGCATATAAGTATTAACATAATGAAAACTTACATATAAAAAATACATCTAATCACCGCTATCAGAAGATATTTCAATTTTAGTGGTGTCTGAAATGTTCTGTAGGGTAATCTGAAATGAAAGAGTTCGAAATGAATTCCGAAATGGGTTAAAATGGTATTTATAGGGGGACCACTTTAACGGGTCGGATCCAATACCCATTGACCGAATACAAAATCGAGTCCGGGATGACCCATTCCGAACCGAGTGGTCATTTAAAAAAAGGGGTTATTTTTATTATTAAAATAATATTAAAAAGTGGTTAGATTACTCAATTTCCCTTTATTATTTATAAACCAATTAAACTTTTCAATAAATGAATTTTATTTATTATTTAATAACTCGAAGTAAAAATAAATAAAAAGTTTTATTTAAATAATTAAATTGAAGAGTTACTAAGTTAAAAACCAATAATTAATTAAAGTAACTAATTATTTAGGGTTTAATCTTACTTGATTAATAATATAATTACTTGATTAATAATATAAAGACTTAATCCAAAAGCTCAGACGGTATGGCAAATTGATGTGTTTTAAATTATATATATTTTAATGGAAATCTATGATGAGCATTTTTATAATTAAAATAAGACAAAGGATGATTAATGTCTTTATATTTATGTTTTGCAATTGAAATGGGCATGTTGATAAAATAAAAGCTAAATGGGTCATTTGGAGCATATTTTCATGAAGTATTGAACAAGAAAAATATCTAACTTAGAAAGGAAGAAAATTATAGGGTTTTTGACACTGTAGCACAACAAAGTTTGACGAATTTACACATTTAGTCACTCAAGTATTTTTATGCTCAATTGATCCTTAACGTTAGGAAATACCGACTAATTAAGGGTTTAGAGGAAGTTGAATCTGGTTTATGGGTAACACGCTAACGTGACTTGACATACCCATATGCGGTTTTTGGCACTGTAGCACAACAAAGTTTTGCGAATTTACACATTTAGTCACTGAAGTAACCGACTGTTCCTGTATCAGTTCATATAATGGTGTAATTTATAGGTAAAAATTCAACTTTAATGGTCTATTAGGCACAAAAATACTTGAGTGACTAAATGTGTAAATTCGTTAAACTTTGTTGTGTTACAGTGCCAAAAACCCAAAATCATAAGATTCTAAAGATAAATGTCAAATTCACAAAATTGCATCACGATGTCCTAATTATGCTGCCAAATAAGTCAGTCCTGAAAATCTATAAATAGAGCCCAATGTTCGACCTAAAATACACATGGGAGAGTATCAAGAAAATAATAGAGTCAAGATTCAAAGCAAAAAAAGGAGGGATAAGAAGGATTATTTGTATCAGTTTGTATTATGTATTAAGTTCTGAATACTTTTTGTTTAGATGTAGATGAACTTATTTGATTATTTGTTGATTCATTGAAAGGATATTATAAGTTATTTAACATATTATGTTTGCTTAATTAAAATATACATAAGTGTTAATATTGATATTGTTATGTCTATGTAACTAAGTCTAATAATTTGAAATTGAATTTGGATTATGTTTCTTGTATCATATTGTGGCCAACAATTAGACGCCAAAACATGACCAATTAAGGTGTATGGTGGTGACTGGAGGAAGCGTCCCTAGGTTAGACATATGAATATTCATTTAATGTTTGTGATTGCACTATTGATTTGAGCAATTTGAGAGGTTAGCAACTTATGCATGGGACCGATCATACCAATTAAGTCTTGCATAATACAAATTAATAGAATGGATCTAGAAAACTATCCCTGCTAGTAGATAACTTAGAGACATATGATTAAGGATATTGACATTAAATTAATTAATTTAGAAATTAGTGAATGAGTGATAATATACATTACACTTTATCTAAATCAACCATAATCATTAACGAATCCGAAAGTCTAAACAAAATAATCTTCTTTATTATAATTAAAATTAGCTTCTTTATTATTATTAAAAGTATCTTACTTATTATTATTAGCTTATTTATTATTTACCACTAGAAGTTATTACTGCTATTTGGTTAGATTGATAACTTCCTTTAGTTTACTTTTAGCATTTGAATTCCTTTACCATTGGTACATCCATGTTCCCTATAGTTCGATACTAGTTATTACCACTCCTATACTATTAATCTATCAGGTACACTACCTGGTGGTAATTAGTCCAAGCCTCGATAATTTGCAAAATATAAATAAAAAGACTTCTTATTTAAAATCAATCAATAGTTTTGACTAGACTTACGTACATCACAAATATTTAACATATGCAACTTATTTCTTTAAGGTAACGATTAACAAGAAACCCTAGTAGCATCCTTTCTCTCCCCATAAGGCAAGTATTAGGGGTTTGTTCATACTTGATTAATGCTTTGAAGACTTAGGCATGTTACTTGTAGAAAATGGAGATGTTATAAGTTGGTATCCAAGCTTCGATTAAGGGGATTAGGTGTCAATATCTAGATACATGATCTTAAAAAAGGATGAAAACAACTATAAAAAGAAATTAAAGGTTGTAAGTTTCAGAGTATGCAGTGTGATCAGATGTAGAATAGTCGATAGTATGACATTAAGAAAGTAGTGTAGTTTGCAGTGAAATTTACAATTATTTATTATATTGTTCATGTAACGACATAAATTTCTTCCTATTAACGAGGTAAGTAGTCTATTATGTTTATTTTATTAGAATTGAATTATTCATTTGGTTTTAAGATCTTGTTTGGAGACCAAAGTGTAATAAAAATGAACCATGAACCTATGTATGGGTCTAAGGGGCATTTTAATATACATTGAGGGGCTAACATGAAACTCGTGGACTATTTAAGTGATCTTAATCCTAATGGCCAAATTTGTTACCCTATTTGCAGCCAACATACCTAAAGAGAGTGAGTTCTAAGTAGAGTTCCCTTTCCTATTATTCAAGTGTGATCAAGTGTACATTTTTAGTGGATTTTGATGGTGGTTGTTGGTTTCCTTTTGCATCACCTTGCTTCTTGGTGATGCACTAAATTTCCAGAAGGTTAGTGTTCATTCTCTAACCCATCTTTTTGTTTTGATTGGTGTGAGTATTTGCATAATCTTGATAGCTTAGTGTAACTTGTTTCCTATTCATGTGCATGATTGTTCTGGACATTTTAGGATTGTTACCAGAGCTTAAAAACACCCCAAAGAGGGTTTGGAAAGGGTATGTAACAACCGGTGTTCAAAAATTGGACTTTTGGATCTATATGTAAAACATGACACGTCAGTCCCTATAACACAATATGTCGACATGTTTAATCTTAACATGGCCAATACACTAAGAACACGACGTGTTCATCCTATAACACGACACATCATGTCATTGAGTCATGACTAGACTTATCATCGGGCTCATATACACGACACGTCCTCCTTACGTACACGGCACAAAATGTCCCATGTTAATACCCATCTCTTCATTTTGTTTGTATTTTTTATCAAATCTTCATGTATTGCTTTAGGTGTTCGGTAGCACTGTTAGGGACTTGGTTGTATGATTAGCACTTATCTATCGGGACGTGGGGTGATTCAGTAGTTTTCCTAAAACTAACACATAGTTAGAAATTACATCTCATGATTGGATTATTGATTAAGATTAGTACATTTCCTTGTGTGCTTATGTTTGTGAATAAATGTATGACAACCTACTATTTGAATCTTATGGTATTTCCTATGCATTAGAACTTATTGATATGATAACTTGTATGTGGTTTACAATTTGCTATTGCATGCTATGGTATGATTTTTGAAACTGTATGTTTAGTTGTTGATTTTTGTACATGATATAATGCTCATTTCGGTTATATGAGTTACATGCTTATACATGATTTATGGTTGGTTTTGGGGAGTATGTTTAGAGGGTATGGGTAGTAACATGTGAGCCTATTTGGTTGAAAGATTACATTATAGGAAGAGAGCTTAAGTTGTAGCATTTAGGTTGCATGGTCCTTATAGATAGTCGTGTGACACATTGTTTTTGGGAACTTTGGTATTCAGGGACTGGAGTGATGTTGGTTGTTGGTTTATGTCCAGAACAACTGACCAAGAATCATGTGGGCATTGTGGTATTGCGGTGGAATTAACACCATTCAAACCAATTTCTAAACGACATAACAAAATACTTGTACCTTGTAAAGTCGGAGTAATGAAATTGGAGTTTAGGGGTTGGTGTTTTGGGCAGGATTTATGAACCAATTAGGGAATTTGACCGAATAAGCACACGAGTAGTGAATGGGGTAACTTTTTGAGTTGTGTATCACCATGGGTCAACACCATTGGTTGCATCGTGCATGCAAGTTAACACAATATGGGATCAAATAAACTGTCAAATAACTTATTTTACCCTAAGCTCACAACCAAACAAGGAATATGAAATAAGCCTAAATCAATCATTCCAAGGCTATGTAATCCTAATCGTGTATAAATATAAAACATACACCTAGAAATTAATATTATCAATCTAGACTACAAGTAGCACATAACAAACAATTCCCTATGCTATAAGGCATCACAGGTGTCAAACAATTTTATCATGCAATTTATGAGAAGATCTACAGCCTACATTCTAGCATGCATAACAATTAATAGAATAAATACAAAATTATATGCGTATATTGAGAATTACTTACTTCCTGAGCTTCGACCCAATGTATGCATTACACCATCTAATTGTTATAAAATCTTTCTAGAAAATCGTTTTCTTGAATAAAAACATTATCTTTCAAAAACTTATTTAGAAGATCTATCTGTTCTCAGTTTGAGTTCAAACGCACCGCAAGGAGCTCCCGAATGCCTCAAATCAAGGCTCTAATACCAACTTGTAGTATCCTAAAAATTACAAAAAGATTTTTCATTGTAAAATAGACTAACCAATTAAACATTTTTAAAAACCATTGAATAACATTTGATTGATTGAAAACCACACATTATCAGAGTTAAGTTCACAAAACCACGAAAACGAAAATATTTGATACACGTGAACAGCCTCGTCAAGCTCTTCTCACGAATGACCTGTAAATGTTTAATCCACAACTGTATACGTAAAACTTAGTGAGCTCCCCAATATAGCACATATTCCACCATAAATACAATGCATCCACATACAATCCTCGACTCTAGCATTGAGTAAACAAAACTCTTATCCACATACATATATCATACGTAACGGGCCCAACCCAACTCACAAAACAGGCCCCACCCACACATATATAATAGGCTCCGCCCAACGACACATAATGGGCCCCACCCAAGGAGTAAATGTGCCCAACCCACACTCCACTGTTAGGATCTACATCCTGGTCTTCTGTACAATTGTCAGGGGCCAGATCCTTGTATTTCATACAATTCATAAAGTCATGTGTACTTGGGAATTAGATAGACATTCAAACAAATGATCCACGCGAGAGTGAAGAATCCGAAAAGAACATCACAATAAGGCATTGGACCAAAAGTTCTTAGGCTATCAAACTTAAATTACATAGAACCCAAACTATCACTACCACATAATCATGTAACGTAACACATAACAAATACTAGCATAACCATACCCTTAGCAACTAGCCTTACCTAGTTATCGCTTCGTTGACCACTTCTTAATTAATTCCTTTGCTGGTCAATCATACATAATCCTGATAACTAACCTATCTCAGTTACCTTAACCAAGCATAGCTCCTAACAATGTCATACGATTAACAGGCAAGACCCTACCAGCAGACCATATAAAGACATCAAGTGTCTTAAACTGCACATGCATAACAAGGAGTTATCCTATCCAACTAGAATACTTGAAGTCTAACAGTACCTCTATCTTACCATGAAAAGGATATACAATAGGATACATGGAATAGTGAGAAACTTACATGAACTAAAGAACCAGATAAGCACAACAACACTCTTACACCTTGCACTGCTCAATCCCACAAACCAACTAACACCAAAAGAGGTAAATCCTTAATCAACAATAAAAATCCTCCAAGTTTCAGCCTAAGTCAAACTGTTCAAAAGTCAACGGTCAATGGTCAACAAAAGTCAACAATCAAGCAAGTCAACGCTAACCACAACGTGGATACCTCTTGGCCACACCGTGGGCATGTTTAGAAAAAACACTCGATATGCAGGACATTGCCATGTCGTGGGCTCTCCTTGTCCATGTCGTTGGCATGTGAGGACATAATCATGAAGTTGAACTTCACCATGTCGTGGAAAGTCCTTGGCTATGTCGTGGTTGCTGGTAGATGCCATTTTTTCTCATTAAGGACTTAATCCATTAATTCCTTTGCTCCAACTTTCCAGAAGGCATTCTTGCCCTCAAATGAACCATGAAAATCCTTACTTTATGGACATGCATGTCCAATGCATGTCTCTCCCAAAACAAAGTCAAAATAGGGTAAGAAATGGGGTCAAGACTCCATGCATGGCACCAATCAACATGAAAGTCTATATCTGAAACATATGATGACCTAGGGACCTTAAGAAGTGATAGGTTGCAACCTTTATCAAAACCAACCATTCACCTCAACATAACATGAAGGAAATGAGATCAAAAGTATAGATCTACAAGGATGAACCATAAAGGTGGGAGCTTGGAGACTTACCCAAGTCCAGAAGATGCACCAAGAGATGGATACAAGATTCTAGCTGATCCTTTGCTCAACAAAGCCTTCCTTTGACCTTCAAATGACCAAAACACCAACAAAGAGCTCAAAATACAAGGGGATAGGCTAGGGTTTCGAGATAGGAGGGCGGGGCTGAGGGCAAATGACTAACCCTAGAGATAATGCATTTAAATATGGAGGAAACCCTAAAAATCATTGGCTTGGACTGCAACAGCTGCCATGTCGTGGCTATCACTTTACCATGCCCTAGTAAACAAGTCAAACACGTTTTCATTAAATTTCCATGCCACGCCGTAGTTATCAACCCACCATGTCGTGGCATGTGGTTTTCACCAAAAACCATCACTTTGACCCATTTAAGTCTTTAGCTAGTCCATTCTGGAAAACGGGTGTTACAACATCGGACTTGTAAGGACTAAAACTCATGCAGCAAATGATTATCTACACACATTCATCATGGGGTTCATCTTTCTCTTTGTTATTCTTACTCAAAGTTCTATTTTTTTAACATTGCCATTAACGGATTCGTGTATGCCTTTGTCCTTCTCACCAAAATTTTGTACATTCTGCATGAATATGAGAACTTATAATTAAAACTCACAATAACCTTCAAAACATACCAATCAATAGACTTTAACATAAAATTTTCACCTTAAATTACCAACATAAACATCAATTAAACTACAACCAATTACTAATTAGAAGCCTATATAATATCTATTTTATTAAAAAGAAAATCAGTTATTACCTTTTCTTCATTCATATCATTTTACAACATATTATCCATGCCTTATCATAGAAGATTCTTTTAACTTATACCGATGCAGATAAAATGAAACATTGTAATCCTTAAATAAATAAATTGGCTGTGTAATTCTGATGTTAATAGGTAGATTAGGCAACTTTAACCACCCATCATATAATCTGATTTATCCCTATAAAAGTAGTGGGTAGTTTTTTTAACTTCAACCAAGACTAATTACGTATCACGTTTATTAGAAAAGTTATCTGAAAGTTATTTAAATTTAACATTCTACTATCATAAAAATGTTATATACTAATTTATATAGTTGTTCTGTAATTGTTGTTTTGTATGCATATTATTCTGAAATTATTTATATTGTTTATCATCTTAATAATACCAACATAATTAGGAACAATAGACCTAATAATAAGGATTGTAATCTATTTATACGAAGGAAAATATAATAAACTCTCAAAGTTAATAAAGAAACATAACTTCTAAAAATAACAAACAATTACCAATAACATGAAGATGTGTGACATCCCTAAATTCACGGTCATTTTAAAATTTTTATTTATGCTTGTTTAAAAATCAGAGTATACATTTTAAAGAAAAATATTGCAGAATTTGTTCCCAGAAAACATGATAAAGATATTATCAAAGCATTTCCGAAGAAATATATTTTATATTAAAACATTGGGATGTCATCGTCAATACAAAAACATAAGCATAAACAGACCTTACATTCATTAACACTAATCCATTAATCTCTTAGTGTAATGTAACTTCGTATCGACACTTATGATACAAATAAACTGAGTGGGTCAGGTTGGGAAACCTGGTGAGTATATAAGGATTTCAATCCCAAAATGTTATATCATATATATTTTTTAGAACTCACAATATATATACAATTTCATCTCATATAAGCAATTTTACCCCACTCCGTCGATCTTCACAACGACACGATCCATACTCTTGGATCTAAAATTAACAGGTTTACCTAATCCATACTCTCGGATCAGTTATGTCTAATTCATGCTCTCGGATAAATAACTGTGCCCATTCCATAAGCTTTACCTAATCCATACTCCCTGATTAGGTATGTCTAATCCATGCGCTTGGATAAATGACAAATAACTATGTCCATTTCATACTCTCGGACTAGGGACAATTGACTATTTCTAATTTATGCTCCCAGATTGATGACAATTAACTATGTCCTCTCCATACTCTCGGACTAAGGACAAACGACTATGTCTAATCCATGCTCTCAGATCAATGAAAAATATTAAAGTTTGACTCTCCGTGTATATCTCACCCACACTCATAAGGAGATACTACCTAATATCCATCTCAATTAATTTAGGTTTTTTCTGTATCCTAAATCATCATATATTATCAGATATGCTCTTAATATGTATTTCAGGCAATAACAAATATTTCACACACAAACATATATTTAATACTTTAGTCAATAATTGTATTAAAATCGTGTTCATGAAAGGGACTATGCACTCACTTGTTAAAGTGATGACTCCAAACTCGGGAAGTGCTTCATTTCTAACAATTGTATTTTCCTTCGACGAAACCTAGTATCATTATCACTAGAATTTAGTCTAATATTTATTGCAACTAATTATTAGTCTGGATTTATTAGTGATATTGTTTATAAGATAGGAAAGCTTTATTTACGATAGACGTATAAATCTCCTTATCACTCTGAAAAGTTACATGTCATTTCTAATACCGTAATTAAATGTTTAGAAATCTGAACACATAAAACTTCTAGATCTGGTCAGCAATAGACCATAGATCTGATAGCATCAAAAAGAATATAAGGCATATTATAGCATAAATCATTTAACACATAAAAGCAATTCAGACATGTTCCCAAAATAAGCTAGTGCTCATGTCTATTCAGGCAAAGTTCCTAAATATAGTAGATACCCATCTCACAATCATCGCTTAACATTCTAAGTTTAAGTCTAGAAATCCTACAAAGTCCTAGTTCGCTTAAACTAATGCTCTGATACCAACTGTGAGATCCCCAATGTAAGTCCCAAAATATGGATCTTAACAATATCAATCTTAATTGCTTAAAGAATGCGGAATATTAATCAAGAAATGATTCAAGAACATAAAAAAAATAACTTCAAATGCACACGATTTATTGATTAATCGTCTGGTACATATGAATGCTCTCTTGATAGTTGAATACAATATGATCAACCACTAGAAAATGTAAACGACTATCACCTATATAAATGACCTAAATACAAAGCTTAATAAAAGCCCAAGACCAACCCACGAAACCTACTCATACCGAAATCAAGAAGGATTTCGGTCCACTTAACCGACAACACTACAAACTCATTTAAATAATATAAAGCTAGCATAAAACACATAATCTCCCCCTTGGTTTATTGCTAGTTTTCTTAAACATTTCTTTGCAAGATGAACATCTGATCGAACCATTGTAGCAGCCCACAGCTTTGTCTCAAAAATTTGGGCTATGAATATCTTTTGTAACTTGGGTTGGTCTAGCGGTTGTAGCTGGCGTTCGTATAAGGTCATAAATCAACACTCCCTCTTAATATCTGCGTTTGTGCTTCCTTTACAATAGGGTGCAACCTAATTCTTCTTTCTCACTCTCAGATGGTGGTTCTGTGGTTACAGGAACTGTTTGGGGAGGAATCCTCATAGCTCGATGTAGTTCTTCTATGTGAGCATCCATCTGGTTGGGTGTTGGTACATTTGACTGCTTGAATGAATCACTTTCTCTATCAGTCTTAGTTGGTGAAATGATCGCTTCATTGAATATCCTCGTCATTGGTTGAAATACAACAATGTCTTCATCAACGTCATCTGAAGTATCTTCAGTCTTTGTAAACTTTCCAAATTTTGACCACCCCTCTGTTTCATTGAATGAATATCCTAATCCAATACAGGTACACCTTGAAAGGAAATCATGACTAAAAAAGTCCCTGTGGATCATAGAATAATAAAGACCCTTTTTCACCATAGTTGTTCAAGGACCCAACCTTGGCTCAGATGGAGACTACTCGCAGTACTTGTATGAACATGGAGGAACACACTGCGATTTGTTGAGTATCAGAGAACTACTTGTGGCTATTTTTAATGTTAGCCCCTACATATCCTAGATCAAAATCCCAATACAGTTTTTCAAGTTAACAAGTTAACTTGGCCCTTGGCGAGACGTTTAGCGATAATCCTGCCTTGCGAGGTGCATCGCCCTGGTGCCATGACATCTGTACAGTTTCAGACTTCTAATTCCTTAAATACAATAGATCTTAGAAAGATACTACCTAACTGAAAATTTGTACAGTTTCAATCCTTCAATTCCTTGTGAAAATAGAGTGAAGTGAAATGACCATCAACTCCTTTCCAAGTTTTTTTCTCCGTGTTTAGAAAATTCCAATACAGTCTTCTTGAGTCTGTTCTTCTTTTGAATTTTCGATACAGTCTCCTTGAGTCACCTCTAATTTTTAAATTCGCTTTTTAAGACAAACGAAACTTTGAGATAAAAAATAAAAGTAAAAATAAACTTAGCACGCAATAAAAATAACTAAGAAATAAAAATAAAATTAAAAATACCCACAAAAGTAAAAACAAAATATTTTTGGATTTTTAATTTTCTGAAAAGGAAACAAAACAAAAATAAACATATTTTTGGATTTTTTTTTAATTTATGTTTTTATTTTTAAATTATGTCCATAAATTTGTGCATAGAGGAAAAATATGAACACATTTAACAAAAACAAAAATAATAACTAAATTTAAAACTTTTTGGGATTAAAGTTGTCAAGCAATGCAATATCGTTTTATCAGCACACATTTGCATGTTTAGCTCTGGTCAATCACCAATATTGTGGTCCACTTAAACACAAATGATATTTGTGAGTTGGACAGATTATAAGTGACAAGACATTGTGATTATATTCCTAAATAGACCATTTTGCTGACGACGACCAATGATATTGTTGTCCACTTAAATTCAACAGCGAGATCTATAGTCAGCCTTTGGTTAATTCAATTTAATTGCACTATAACGTGTTCCCCATTTCACGACATACCCTAGCAATCAAGGAATTCCAAAAAAAACTATGACCGAATTCAAGGATGGAAAGATCAAATTTTGGATAAAGTATTTGACCGAAAACACAAAACGAAAATTGAATCAAGTGGACCGAAAAAGGGAATTATTTGAAAAAGAAATAAATTAAATTCCTTAAAATACGTGATTCACTTGATAAGCTTCCAAATTTAATCTGATGAGCATGAAGAAGACTTGATGAACTGATGAACTCCCATGAACAAAATACGATGAACAATAGAACATTTTAATCAAATCGAAATTTATTAAAATTTCGATTAAGTTAAAAATCCAAAATAGCAACAAAGAAGAGTCTCCAAATCCTTCTTGAATCGATTGATACCTTAACAAAGCTCTGATACCAATCGTAAGTCCCAAAATATGGATCTTAACAATATCAATCTTAATTGCTTAAAGAATGTGGAATATTAATCAAGCAATTATTCAAGAACACACAAAAATAACTTCAAATGCACACAATTTATTGATTAATCGTCCGGTACATATGAATGCTCTCTTGACAGCCGAATATAATATGATCAACCATTGGAAAATGTAAACCGCTATCACCTATATAAATGACCTAAATACAAAGCTTAATAAAAGCCCAAGCCCATCCCACGAAACCTACACAAACCGAAATCAAGAAGGATTTCGGTCCACTTAACCGAAAACACTACAACCCCATTTAAATAATATAAAACTAGCAATTCACGACCATTTTAAAAACTTTATTTATGCTTATTAAAAAATCAGAGAATCCATTTTAAATATTGCAGAATTTGTTCGCAGAAAACATGATAAATATATTATCAAAACATTTCCGAAGAAATGTAACTTATATTAAAACATTGGGATGTCATCATCAATACATAAACATAAGCATAAACATACCTTACATTCATTTACACTAATTATTTACATCTCCGTTAATCTCTCAGTGTATTGTAGCTTCGTATCGACACCTGTAATACAAATAAACTGAGTGAGCCAGGTCGGGAAATCTGGTGAGTACATAGGGATTTCAATCCCACATATATATATATATATATATATATATATATATATATATATATATATATATATATATATATATATATATATATATATATATATATATATATATACTAATAAAAGAGTAGTCATTTTGTCATGTGTCACTATATTAGACCTCTTAATTAATATGATGCCACTTGTCATTCTATTAGTTCTTCATTTTAAATTTATTAGACCTCCTAATTAATGTGATGTTATTTGTCAATCTATTTATTCTCCATTTTAAATTTTATATTATTGTTTTCATTAATTCACATATAAAAAATGTCCAATATATTAAAAATTTATTACATATATTTATTTGAATCAACGATTATAATTTCACAAAACTAATAAAAATATATCGTACTTAATAATTTATTTAAAATAATTAATTATTAATTTTGAGGTTTAACTATAAAATTTCAATTAATTTTATAACCGTGGTTTCCACAGGTTATAAACTAGTATATATATATATATATATATATATATATATATATATATATATATATATATATATATATATTAGAACTCACAATATATACAATTTCAACTCATATAGACAATTTTACCCACCCCGTCGATCCTCACAACGACACAATCCATACTCACAGATCTAAAATTAACAGCTTTACCTAATGCATACTCCCGTATTAGGTATGTCTAATCCATGCTCTCGGATCAATAACTAGGCCCATTCCATAAGCTTTACCTAATCCATACTCTCAGATCAGGTATTTCTAATCCATGCTCTTGGATTAATGACAAATAACTATGCCCAATTCATACTCTCGGACTAGGGTCACGTGACTATGTCTAATCTACGCTCCTGGATGAATGACAAATAACTATGTCCTCTCCATACTCTCGGACTAAAGATAAATGACTATGTCTAATCAATGCTCTCGGATCAATGACAAATCCTAAAGTTTGACCCTCCGTGTATATCTCACCCACACTCTTAAGTAGATATTACTCGATATCCATCTCAATTAATTTCGGTTTGTTTTGTATCCTAAATTATCATATATTATCAGATATGCTCTTAACACGTATTTCAGGCAACAAAAAAATATTTCACGCACAAAGATATATTTAATACTTTAATCTGTACTTGTACTAAAATCATGTTCATGAAATGGACTATGCACTCTGGGACTAAGGAATGGTAGAGAAAGAATTGAGAGGGGTTAAGAGAAGTAATTGAGAGAGAAAGAATGGGAAAGGTGTGAGAAAAATGGAAGAACTTCGCATCTATTCATAGGTTGTAGCTTTGGATTACGCTGGGGGTAACCTCGGAGTACGCTGCGTGTACTCAGTATGTTGCATGTACGAGGCTCTACGCCGCGCTTACAAGGTCCATGTGTCACCATCCGACGCGAAGTCGTGGAGAGAAAGCGAGGGCTAGGATCTAGCCACGTGTCAGCCTCGCATCGACCATAATTTAATAAACTTCTAAATTTCATGACTTTCACATACGAGCTCCGTTTTCGACGTTCTTTATATCCACACGTAGGTAGAGACGTGATATAAAACTTTCGTTTAAACTTCGTCGGCTAATTTTGACTTTATTTTTAATGTTATGTTTTAACAGGCTTAGACAGATAAAGTCCGTTAAAAATTCATAACTTTGTCATCCAACGTTCGTTTTCGTCTGTCTTTATATTGTTGATTTCCTATTAACGAGATCTTCGATTCTTGTTTAGATTGTGTCGACTAAAATCATTCGATCTAGAATTTGATTTTCGGGCTGTGCACTACTATGCTAAATCTTAGAAAAATCATAACTTCCTCATACGAAGTCAGATTTGTACGTTCTTTTTATGTACATTCTCGGTTTAACATATATTACTACTTTAGTTTAGATCCCTAAGGTTAAAAGTTAATTTATCAAAAAGTTCACTTTTTACGTTACGTGGTGTCATGCCGGTTTAGCCGTAAAACTTTGACGTGTCATAACTTCTTCGTTATAACTCGAATTTCAACATTCTTTATAGGTACAGAACACTTGTGACATATACTATACGTTGGTTAAGATTATTCATTCTAAATAACCTTTTATCAAAAAGTCATTTTTGACCCTCATTGTCTCTAAATTAACTAGCCCGAATCTCCGGGTGTTATAACATGTGACCAATCTAGAACAAAAAAAGTACAAAATAGTAAATAACAACTTCCTTCACACTGCTCACATATAATGTGACTCCTTATGGATTGACTGTGTAGAATATCATTGCGGTTCGTTATTGTTCAGTCCATAACACTTCAAGTGGTCACTTGATTGGGATTTAACAACGTCTCACTAAGTGGCCATACCCAACGATGACTTATTTGTCATCAACAAAATCCAGAACACTTTTCGAATATCTCGTAACAGCTAGCAGCCAATTTAACTCCATCATGACCTGATTTTTGACTTCTACAGAGGACAATTTGCATCTTCTTTCAACATCAATAAATCCTAGAATAATGGAGTTTTCCCAAAGATGTTTTTGTTGTATTATAAACAATGATTTTTATAGATTTTTCGTCGAAAAATATTCCAACCTATGGCTTGCTAGTGACACCACATTTCCTATCATCTATTCCTTCAAACCAAATGTTTGTATCTAGAAAGGTATCATGTTGATGCCATTGAGGATATAATTCAGCATCAATTCTGCTGAAGTCGGCAAAAAGATGTTCAAGATAATTTCGTATAGCAATGTAAGGATCTGAGTATTTATGCTCAGATGCTCTCTGATTTTCACACCATCTCCAAATCACCAACAAGTCACAAGGATTCGTATATAGGAAGTCAGCTTGACTAAAGGTGTAATGAAATCGATCAACTCTCTCAAATGGGAATTGACAATGCCTAGATCATAAAAAAGATCGAACCTTAATCCCTTAGTGCATGTAGATTTTCTTTCTAAAACAGACTTTGTTAACACCTTTACTCTATTGATGATGATAAGCAATTAAACGATTTCTATTTTTATTCATCAATTCAGATAGGGGCAGTTGAAAGAGAGTCTTTCCAGCATTTTGAACCAAATATCATTAGGAGTATTTGGAATATCTCAATGATCATCTTTCGTTATGGGTCGTTGAAAAGAGAATCTTGGGCGTACTCATATTCTTTAATACACCGTATATCTAGAAGCCATGAGTTCCTATACATCAAATTTTTATATTGGGCTTCCGTAAGAACAATCTTGATATGTTTATTTTAATCATCATCATAATCATCACGATCGTCATCAACAACAATGTTTATTCCCGCAGCCATATCCTTCAGCAGGGCTTACTTGCATCCTTTTTTGTTAGCAGCCAAAGCATCTTCTTCTTCTTGGAGTTTCAGAGCTGCTTTATATACCCTATCCTCCTGGAATTTCTTTAATTACTCCATATTTGGATTGGAAGATTCCACAAAAGATAATGGAATAGCATTGGAGTCTTCAAGTACTTTTTCCTTTCCATTGCGTTTATTCGGAATAGGATCACTTTTGATTTCTTTGTTTTTAGAAGTAAGAATGTTGTCTTGAAGCCTCGAAAGGGAATCCTTTGTGTCTTTCTTTGGTGAAGAATGGGCCTAATAGTTATTTGGAGACAAGAAGGCAAAATTCATTTCCTTTTCATCTTCAGAATCATCAAGAATGATTGGATTTGGTTTAGGCTGTTGTTGTTCCCTTTTATCAGTCTCATCCATCCCTTTACTGGATGTGCCCCCATAAAAAACTTGAACTTGAAGTTTTTCATATCCTTAAGCTTGTCAAATAGGGAAACAAAATGTTTACTCATATGCTTACTGATACAATCAGTAGTCATCCCATCACCAATTGATTAATTATTCGACTAAGTTGATAACTTCTCTTATTTGATTATCACGTTCTTGAAGAGAAGGTATTGTGAAATCCAATCATAATACATTATCTTGCGATAGTTCAAATTCATCTCTAGACATAAGTTTTTCAGACACAACAGATGTAGATGAAGAGGCCTTAGGTCTTTGATAAGGGCTATCAAAGAATCCATCTTCTTATTTAGGCTCTAAGTCATGATAAGGAGAAAAATCCCATATTGACATTATCATTTTCTGATACGCTGATTTCAAACAAAATATCTTTATCAACTTGTAATGCGGATGTTCTTCCTTCAAAAGAAGATCGAAAGAGTTAGTTAACTACAACATCCTCTTCAATTCTTTTATTGTCTACATTCTCAGCAGAAAGTCATTGCTTCTATTCCTCTATTTTCTTTAAAGTTTCTTCTTCTTCCCTCGTGGCCATTTCAACCGCTTCTGCTGCAGCATCCCAACTTCCTTTGACAATAATTTCCTCTTTCATTTGTTTATTTTTTGCCTCTTTAACAAGTCGTTGATTTTCTTCCTTAATTTTCGTTTTTTCTAGTTCCAATATCATGCTCATTTCAACTGCTTTGGCATTGTCTTCTTCAAATTTCCTTCTCTCAACTTCATTGGGTATAATCCTTCATTTCATTGTTCATACAGATCAGATTTAAGATCATCAACAAATTTTTCTTTCCTTACAGTTTGCATACGTACTCTTTTTCCTCTGCAAGTAGCTCATCTATTTACTAAACAAAATTTGTTCCACCTATAAGCAAATAAGCACCCTTAGTAAATAAAATAATGCATTTAAAAAGTGTAATGCTTAAAGCTTGAACAAAATTATAATCATATAACTTAATTTTACCTTCACTCCTCCCATGGATATCAGTTACATCACGCACATATCCAATTGGATCACTAAGCCCCTTATACCTGTAACACCGTAAATTTCAAAACAATTTTTCATTTAAAAATAATCGTTTAATTCTTAAAAAAACTTTTCTTAAAATCTCATTCATAATTGAATTACAAAACATAACTCCATTTTCACTTGCATAATAAACCAGGATCCTCAAAACATGACTCTTTCTCTGGTGTGTATAATCGAGCCGGTGCTGTCCCGTGATCCTGAGAGAAACCTGAAACACATAACACAAAACACTGTAAGCACGAAGCTTAGTGAGTTCCCCAAAATACCACACATAACACATATTAGCCACTCGAGGCTATAACTCTGTGGGTCCGTGGACCCTATTCTGTGAACCTTCTGGTTCTAAATCTGTGAACCTTCCAGTTCTAACTCTGGGAACCTTCTGGTTCTAACTCTGTAAACATGCACAACATAAATCACATAGAAATAATGCAGTACAACACATAACATACATAGCATACAAATACTTTGTCACATAACTCGGGTTACCTACTCAAGGTAAAGTATAGTGAGAAGACTCACCTGGCAATCAGAAAGCAATTATCTGCATATGCGAACCTCGGACTCGCCACCGCCTAGCACATAAGGAAAATATCTCTAATTAATGCTCGAAGTCCCAAATCTAATTAACCGGCGATTACTCTTTCCCTCTCTAGTCAGGTAATGGGTAAAAGACCATTTTACCCCTCCCTGACCCCTATTACCTCTGTTGACCAAAACTCCCAAAGTCAACATAAGACAACTCAAGTCAACGATCAACACTGACCACACTCGGCGAGTACATAAGAGTGACTCGGCGAGTCCATGCGGGTTCTCTAAATCCTTTTTAAAACTCTTAGACACGACGAGTTCCCTCTCCACTCGTTGAGTTACTCGGCAACGAATCGCGGGGCAACCCCGACTCGACTCGTCGAGTTTGCCTATGGTCTCGGCGAGTTGCTCCCATGACAACCCTCATCTGACCTTCTGAGGTCAGATCTGCTTCACCAAACCATAGATCTAACTCCCTCAAAGCCAATAACCACGAAAAGGTTGAACCATGGGCACTCATGCAAGGTTCTACAAGCTCATTTGGGTGAAACCCTTCATTAAATAACAACCCTAGCTCAAAACTCCAAATAGAATGCATAAAGCATGATGGAAGGGACTCTCTGGACCTCTTTGGGTCCAGATCTATGGCTTCACACTCAATGGGAAACTATACTCCACAAATCAAGCTATAAAAGAAGCTAGAAAACCCTAAAATCACCAATCTTACCCAAAACAGAAAAGGGAGAACGATTTCATACCTCTATGGTGAAGATGCAAGCTCATAAGCTCTGAATCGACACCCCCCTTGACCTCCCTTTGCTGGAAATGACTACTCCATTGCACAACCACCTCAAGAATGCTCCAAAATGGCTCTTCTTCACTCTCTCAGCTCTCTGGTTCGATAGGAGTCTCTCAATGATGTAGGTGGCCGCCACTGAAGGCCATAAGGGCCTTTAAATAGGTCCCAAACCTGGACAATTAGGGTTTTCCTTGACAGCACCGACTCGGCGAGTCTAAATACCCGACTCGTCGAGTCCCTTCATTAAACTGGTCCCTAAAACGCGATCCTACTCGACGAGTTGAGGCGTCAACTCGCCGGGTCCCCTCATTCCCCAATATATAATACTCAAATTCCCATACCTGGATATCCGAATGTTACAATTCTCCCCCACTTGAATTAGATTTCGTCCTCGAAATCACTCCTGAACCACCCAAAACTTAAATCATTAACCCGAAAGGCACCACCGAAATGATCCTCATACCGCCCATATATCTTTCTCTAGAGACATCCAAAATCACATGGAACCTCCAAAACAAAGTCTAAACCAACACTTTCGCCGCTAGAAATACGCCTTCCCAATAACCGGAAACTCTAGTGGCCTGAACCGCCTCTAGACCGCCTACTCGAGCGATCACCATGATAATTGCTCCTCGAATAACAACCCTACTTTCTCACTGGTTTTCCGATTCTCATACGACCATATCCAACAACCAACTATCTCTCCTCCAAAACTGATCATGCCATAACTGACGAACCCCACCCCTGCGAATAAAAGGGTTCACACTCCATCGGGGCACATCTTCTAAAACTGCTATCAGAAACCATCCGAACAAAAATCCCGACACTCTGCCCTCAGACACAGAAGCATAACCATGCTTGCTCAGGAGTGTCCTCAACATCTCATTCATAAGCCTTCGCTCCAAATTCCATATCTCTTTTAACACCACACGAGGTCTGACCTCAGCCCCAAAAAATTGAACCTCCACGGTTACGCATAATCATGATCCAAAATGTCTCACTGAATTCCTCCTCACATCAACTATCTCAGCCCAATGGCACACCAGTCACGAAATCCTCATTAACTCATACAAGGACTGCAACCCAACCGAAGATCAACTCAACCCCGACCTAGGATGTTAGCTGCGCACATCTCCTATGCATCTTGCGATATCTCTTGCACCCGAGTACTGACCTATACAGGTAAAAATATCCGACGATAACACTACCTCCCATTCGAGAATTTACCTCAGAAGTCTAGAATCTCATCTCGTTATCCTCCCACTATCAAAGCCAAACTCAACTCGAGAGTTTGGGTCCGACCCAAAGTTGAAACCTCGTGTCCCAATAAAACGTTGGTCTCATGACTCACCCTACGCCCCGCTCGAATACCATTTCCCAATTTCCTCATGTTGCGACAAACACAAATCAACTCAACTCAAAATATAATAATTCCCGAGAGAGAAGGAGACCCCTGTCTCGCCCCTCGCCTAACCACCAAGCTCCAACAACTCGATACTAAGCTACTCGAGCCTAAAACTCCTCTGCATCATACTCTGACCGGAGAACACTTCATCATCACACTCTCTTGCCGCCTAGAATACTACGGCTCCTCAACATCACCAAAAACTTCTGACCAGTGAGTACTACGGCTCCCCGTAGCATCACAACACCCTCTAACCAGTGAATACTACAGATCCCCATAGCATCACAACATCCTCTGACTAGTGAATACTACAGCTCCCCGTAGCATCACAACACTCTCTAACCAGTGAATACTACAGCTCCCCGTAGCATCATAACATCCTCTGACTAGTGAATACTACAGCTCCCCGTAGCATCACAACACTCTCTGACTAGTGAATACTACGGCTCCCCGTAGCATCACAACACTCTCTGACTAGTGAATACTACGGCTCCCCGTAGCATCACAACACTCGCTCCCAATACCCCATAATCTAATTCTCATATCACACCACACTATGTCCACTAGCTTATGCTCTGCGGACTATCATAGTTGTCTACACACACTTGCCCCAATTATGCATCATAAATTACGACGACAATCGTCATAATAAAATACCTCTTTCTTCAGAAAATCCACATTCTTAAATAATCCTTCCTGATGACAACTCCCAAGGCTCCCACTGGAACCATAGATACTCGATACACCACAAGTCGTCTCAACTCAAGATTCTCGAATAACTCCGAAATCATGATATCATACCCGGATACCTCGGAACAACCTAACAGAACATCACAAGATCCTACCACAACCACTGATCTCCTGCCCCAAGCATCATATAGATACAATAATACATTTCCTCTGAACCCCATAATCAGATCTTCATTTTTCCCAATGCGCAACTTCGGTGTATCCAAATACTCAATTGGAACACGATAAAATGCTAACGCTATGGAATACGCTGATAATTCTCCGAAACCCCTTTTTCCTACCGCTCAAAATCCAACAAGAATACGCATACCGAACCGGGAGTTGGCTGCTCAATCATTCTCTACCTACTTGCAACAACCCTGACTACTACCAGGTTCCTGACCATTGGCCATTTGCCGTGGAGACATTCATCCTTCTCAAACAAGTACTTCCTGCATTAGCTCACTATGACCCTTTCCTCGATCACCAATAACTCTAGTCTCATGAATTCTTACCACAGATCTCTATACCCCGCTTATAACCGCTTTTGACAAATCTATGCTTTCTTCCATATGGTACCCGGTTCTCCCCCACTCAGGGTTCAAACCATCACCAATTGGCACACAACCATCCCACAAACTATTTTCACCAGCAAAATCGCACCTGCCCCTGGAAAGTGCTACGCAACGCCCGATAATCCCGTTTAAGGAAATCAATCGATCTCATATACTCTGAACCTCAAATGAAATCCTCAAGAACTTCTCTTCACGACTGCCTCTAGTAGTTCCAAGTCTTGTACCAATCCAATACCAAACAACTCAACTGTCCAATAACATCACTGACTCATAGACTGAACCACGAAATCACCATACTCCCCCACCTCGACTCATCAACCAACGTTCCAACACATGGATCATCCCAAGAACAGGGACCCACTCCCATATTCAATACCCAACATAGGTAGAAAAAACCACTGCACTGATAAACTCGACTGGACTCCCCACTGATACCACTACAATACGCCCTACTATACTCAAATAGGTGCAACGTGGTCCTCGACTATCTCAGTTCCAACTGACTATCTGCTCATGGTAAATCAATGCCTCATGGCACACATGCTACCTGATACTCTGGTGGAAAATCATCATCAATGACAACCTTCAGGGTTTACCCCCAAACCCAAAACTTAAACATCATGCCTCTCATGTTTCGCACACGAACATAAATAGCACCACCCAGGTCATAGAAGGTGACATCTCCTCTATCAACTGATTGCTCAGCTCAGACCGAAATTCTCCCCTCCCTCTGACTCCTTACCAAAATACTCGGAAAGGCTCTCGACCTCCCTCTCAGGAGTCGCCTCTTCGTACTCAATCATGGCCCACATGCCTAAAACCCATAGCGTCCAATCTCTACCTCATCAATCATGATTGGATAACCGGAGAACCACAAGCATCATTCACTACGAACGATGGTACTCATCCCATGACATCTCTTCTTAATATGCTCCGGTGTATGGTACCCGAACCATAGCATCACTCCTCCATCTGCTCCGATGTATGGTACTCGAACCATAACATCACTCCTCCATCCGCTCCGATGTATTGTACTCGAACCATAACATAACTCCTTAATCCGCTCCGATGTATGGTACTCGATCCATAACATAACTCCTTAATCCGCTCCGATGTATGGTACTCGAACCATAACATCACTCCTCAATCCGCTCCGATGTATGGTACTCGAACCATAACATAACTCCTCAATCCGCTCCGATGTATGGTACTCGAACCATAACATCACTCCTCAATCCGCTCCGATGTATGGTACTCGAACCATAACATCACTCCTCAATCCGCTCTGATGTATGGTACTCGAACCATAACATCACTCCTCAATCCGCTCTGATGTATGGTACTCGAACCATAACATCACTCCTTAATCTTCTCATTAGAACCTTCAGAATACTCCCTGTATCAAGTATGGGTCCTCTGCTTTCAGTAGTACGGGCCCATACTACCTGCCACATCTACCCATACTTTCCACATGGACTATCCCGGAGCTCCTAAGTAGCTACTCGACCTTCTCCTTCACCAATCCCGTCGCGCGTGCTCGCTCCCCAGCGAAATTCTCTACTCTGCCAGCGCACTCATCTGGCTAAGGTTACTCCCTAGGCTTTTCCTAGATTCCCACACTTCTCTGCCATCAGCTGCTGAAGAACTCCTAATGATGCCAGCCATCTACCTCCTGAATATCGTCATATTCACTTAGTAGCTGACTTCCATCATTGAGAGCTCCACAAAGCACGAAGCAAGCAGCATTCGGGCATTAAAGTGTCCCCTTCAGCACGAAAAACCTCCTTAGGTTATTATCCACTCGCTTTCCTCATACGTGATAGATATCACTACACTCTAACAACTCCGCCCCACATGGGCATCTGGCTACCCTCTCGGCAAGCTCCTCATATGCTCATATAGATACCTCTTCCATATTACTCCTCTACTCGAATCCCCTAAAAAAATTTCCTGGTGGACACTCTCGCTCAGCACATACTCAAAAGCACATCACATATAACAACAACCCTAGGCTAAGGGATCACAAATCAGGTCACTCTAGTCCTAAGATATGAATTGCCTAGCCTGTCCCTATCATGCATAATATCTCATAAAATGTATCACAAATATCTCATAACACAAAATAAGGGTGTTTTGGGAAATCACCGTTCGGGCTCTGGCTAATTGTACACACTGCTCTTTTTGCTTTCTCTTTGAAACTCTTATTCGCTTTATAAAAACACATTTCTTTTTGAAAAATTGTCTTAAATCCTCAGTTTGAGTCCAGATTTACCCGAAGGTGCATCCGAATCCCTCAAACCAAGGCTCTGATACCAACTTGTAACACTGTAAATTTCAAAACAATTTTTCATTTAAAAATAATCGTTTAATTCTTAAAAACACTTTTCTTAAAATCTCATTCATAATCGAATTACAAAACATAACTCCATTTTCACTTGCATAATAAACCAGGATCCTCAAAACATGACTCTTTCTCTGGTGTGTACAATCGAGCCGGTGCCGTCCCGTGATCCTGAGAGAAACCTAAAGCACATAACACAAAACACTATAAGCACGAAGCTTAGTGAGTTCCCCAAAATACCACACATAAGACATATTAGCCACTCGAGGCTATAACTCTGTGGGTCCGTGGACCCTACTCTGTGAACCTTCCGGTTCTAACTCTGTAAACATGCACAACATAAATCACATAGAAATAATGCAGTACAACACATAACATACATAGCATACAAATACTCTGTCACATAACTCTGGTTACCTACTCAAGGTAAAGTATAGTAAGAAGACTCACCTGGCAATCAGAAAGCAATTATCTGCACAGGCGAACCTCGGACTCACCACCGCCTAACACATAAGTCAAATATCTCTAATTAATGCTCGAAGTCCGAACTCTAATTAACCGGCGATTACTCTTTCCCTCTCTAGTCAGGTAATGGGGGAGAGTTGTAACAGTCCGGATTTCCAGGTATCCTTTATTGCTTTGATTTTTGGTGTTTTGAGAGGGGACTCGGCGAGTTGGAGCTCAAACTCGCCGAGGAGGATCGCGATTTTGGACACGGGATTTGATTGGACTCGGCGAGTCCAGGATCTGGACTTGGCGAGTCCGCGCTGTTTAATGAAACCCTAATATCTCGGGTTTGGGACCTATTTAAAGGGCCTTATGGCCGTCATTTGCACCCAACAGTCCATATAGAGAAACCCTAGAGTGCTTTGGCGATTTGGGAGAGAAAGGAAGCATTTCTTGACCTTTGTGTGTTGTCTAGCAAAGAAGAGGGAGGTTCTAGCCAAGAGGAGGCAAAGGAGGTTGCTATTCTGCGGATTTGAAGCTTAGATCATCGATCTAGAGGTATGATTTCGGTTGATCTTCTGTTTTGTGGAGTATAGTTGGATTTAGGGTTTCTTGTGGCCTTGTTGAGTTGATTTGATGGCCAAATAGTCCCTTGCTAGTGATGAGGCTTTGGATCTGGATCCATAGAGGTCCAGAGAGCCTCATTCATCGAGCTTTATGGAGAGCAATGGAGGTCATGACCTTGGGTAGTGATATTTGTTGGTATTCCTTCATTTATAGCCATATAGAGGTTGTATGTGCATCAAGTTTGGGGCTTTACATGGTAAATCAGTCTAGAAAGGCCAGATCTATGAATTGTTGGAACAGATCTGACCTTAGGAGTGAGTTTGAGCGATTGCATGGCATGGACTCGCCGAGTCTGATGAACAGACTCGGCGAGTAGCTTGAAGATTGCCTTGGACCGGCTAGTGAGTGGTCCAGTCGAGTCATGGGTTGACTCAGTGAGTCAGGGCGAGTTAGAGAGGGTTGACAGGTGGACTGAGTCGAACTGGAACTCGCCGAGTTGTTCTTGGAACTCGGCGAGTTGAGTCGGGGTGGCCCCGCGATTCTGCCAGGTGGAACTCGTCGAGTCAGGTGGAGTACTCGACGAGTAAAAAGGGAATCCTAGGGTGTTGGTGGAAACGTCTAGAATCACCGAGTTGCCCTTGTGCACTCGTCGAGTCCGGTCAAAGTTGACCGTTGACCGTTGACCAGAGTTGACCTGTGTTGACTTCTTAGGGATAGTCAACCTTAGAGATAAAAAGTGTTAATTAGAGTCATGTGATATTATAGGAGGATTAGAGCTCGGAGGATCGAGCACGAGGGATTTCCAGGATTCGTGAGATACCGAGACACGCGAGGTGAGTCTTCTCACTATACTCTACCTTGAGAAGGTAATCAGAGCTATGTGTTGGTGTGTGTATGTTATGTGTATGATATGTGTGGTACTGCATTATTTCTATGTGATTATGCTATGCATGTTTACAGAGTTGGGACCGGAAGATTCCTAGAGTTAGAACCTGAGGGTTCATAGAGTCTGGGTGCACGGACCCATAGAGTTACAGCCTCGAGTGGCTAATATGTGTTTCATGTGTGGTATTTTGGGGAACTCACTAAGCTTCGTGCTTACAGTGTTAGTGTTGTTGTTTCAGGTACTAGCGATGACCGTGGGAAGGCGCCGACTTGATCCGTACACACTCAGGAGACTTTTGATATGTATTTATGAGATCTTGGGATTTGTATGACATGATTTGGAATTTTAATCTTAACGTTTTATGAAATTAAATGAGAAATGTTTTTATATTTGCGAAAAATTATTTTGAAAATTTACGGTGTTACACGTGCTAAGAAAAAATTGTTCAACACTTCCAAGTTAAAGTACAAAAAAACATCTTAAATAGACAAATCATGTAGATGTTCAACGTGAAAGTCAGGAAGAACATGGGAGGTTAAATAATTACTTGACGTAGGTAATCGATTTTAAAAAAAAAAAAAAAAAAAAAAAAAAACTGACAAAGTTACTGATCCTGATAGAAAATAAGCAATGTGTTACCAATCGTCATAGAGGTTGAAGAAGGAAGGATGTTGGGAAGGAGTTTAAGTGCTTCGGTGGTAGATGTAGAAGGAGGTTAAAGAAGGAACGTGAAGAAGCAGTTGAACTGTAGATATAGAATATATCTGAATCCTCTCAACTGCCGATAATATGTATTTATTTGATGTTGGTCGGGTTTAACGGATAAAATGTTTGTACAATACGTTGAGGACAAAAAAACTGTAAAAGGTTCTCTCTCTCTCTCTCTCTCTCTCTCTCTCTCTCTTTATATATATATATATATATATATATATATATATATATATATATATATATATATATATATATATATATATATATAAGATTTTTTTGAGAACTTAAAATCTGTTCATCATTTTTCAAAACCAAAACCACAAATATTCACCAAATGATGTGTCTAAGAGGGATGAATGTTAAAAAAAAAAGTTATGACAATCTTTTTTTTGGAAATATGTAAATATGCACATCTAAATATGCATGTATGCATATTTTTGGACTGCGGACACATATGATTATCTAGAGTAATTAATAGTTATATGGACTGCGAACACATGATTATCCGTAATAATAATCAACAGTTATATGGACCGTAGACGCTAATATGCATGCATGCATATATATGAACATTCAAATGTCCATACATGCACATTTAAACAAAAGATCATCCAATCTTTTTTTTAGTCTAGATATGGTTCAGACGCACCGTTTGGAGAAGATTAATGTTTTTGGTTTTGAAAAAATTATAAACGGATTAGGTGTTATTAAGTTCTCACTCATATATATATATATATATATATATATATATATATATATATATATATATATATATATATATATATATATATATATATATATATATATATATATATATAGGGAAAAGTGAATATACCCTTAAGGGTATATAAGCTTAGGTACCCAAACTCACCATACTACGTCGTTTTGTATCATATATATACATTATAACTGTCTAATGTTCTTATAATTCAACTTCTAACTTGATTTCATTCAAAGATTTTTATAAATTGCATATTTATTTTCCTCTTACATAATTTTCATTTTCAACTATAATATATGTAGCCTAATTGATGTTCGTCAAAAAGATGTGATGTAAAAGGAAAATAATAATGAAAATTTGAAAATATTGAAAATAAATCAAGTTAAGGGTTGAAGTTGAAGAACATTATAATAAATATATCAAACAAAACGACTTATTATGGTGACTTTAGGTACCTAAGCTTATATACCCTTAAGGGTATATTCACTTTTCCCATATATATATATATATATATATATATATATATATATATATATATATATATATATATATATATATATATATATATATATATATATATATATATATTTGTTGTAAATTTATAGACTATTGGGAATGTGGACCATTCTGGTATTAGATAGGGTAGGAGTAGGACATGGTTATAGACCATCACCATAGTAGCAGTACATTTGGTGTCCCCCCACTACACCACACACCACAAAATATACCCTTTTTCAAGTACAAAAACCAGTTTAATTTCCGTTTAAATTATTGTATCTCTTATTTTACATACTACAAAATATTCAATTGCATTTATTTATTATGTTTCTCTTTATCGTATCACTAAAATGAAAGAGTACACAAGGTTATTAATGCATAATAAAAACCTTAAAATACACATATTAAAAAGTACAATACATTTTATTGTTGTATATCTTATAACCACAATTACCCCAACATCAAATCACGTACATAGTTTTGTAACAACGCAATGTCAAAGGGTTAAGCACAATAAAAAAACTAAAAAGTCTATTCACTAGAGCAAGGGTGGAACTATGGCTAACTTAGTGGGGTATATACAAATATTTATAATTATTTATAAATATAAGTTAATTGGTTTGATCATTTCTTTCTAAAAAGCCTAAAAAATGTCGAACATGATTTGGTTTGTCAATTTAAACATGTACTAGTATTAAATTATTCAATTCTGAAATAATACAGAAGCCCACAACTAGCATAACAACTATCGGTGATCAAGTTATGATTCCAACTAAGATTTAATAACTTAAACATTTAATACATGTCGTGGACCCCAAACTAATCACAAACGTCTATCTCTATTCTCTAGCCTATTGAGTTTTTCAATAAATAAAAACATGTGTCCAACATAAATGAAATTCAGCAACCCATGCAACGAGGGAATCCTCATGACCAAGGCAAAACAACAAAAAGTTAAAGGAGTTTTTAGCAACTTACAATTACCGTAAATCCAAAGGTAGGTTTTGGAATTACGAAAAGTGTAGGGGCGATGGTGACATGCACCAAATTCCTTAAGAGGTTTGATGGTTGACTAAAAGCGAAAAGGAGTTGTAAAGACAAAATCAAACCGGTCATATCATTGACTTTAACAAATATACCCCTTTAAAGCAAATTTAGATTTTCTTTTATGTTTTAAATACTAAAAGATAGATTTGTGTATGTCTAAAAAACAATTTCAGAATTTTGTAACATTGATTCAATTCCGTTAGCAATAAAATATATATTACAACTTCTAAAAACTTGAAGCGGCATATAATTTAGTAAAAGTCATAGATATATACTTAAAATGAAGTAAAAGAACTTGTAAACGGAAATTAATGTAATTTTGAATAAATAGAACAAGGGTATAAGCCATGAACAAAGCTATTTTGAGGCCTAAAATAATACATAAACAAATACAATAATATTTCTCTCCAATTTGAAATACAAATTTGAAAAAATGTTTATTTAGTTGTCAAAAAGATTTGGTTTGATAAAAAAACATTAAGTTTTGTTGTGTTTCAATGATCTAATTTTGGATATCTTATGTGTTTTTAGTCTATATGTCAGTATTTTTATTTACTTATTTATTTATTTTGTCCATACTCAATCTAAAATGACGAATATATCCTTAAATAATTATTTTTAAATTACTTTGAATTATTTTCTTATTGTTTTAATTAAAAAACCAAAAAAATCTCCCCCACCCTAGTCATTACCCTCACCCTTCTCTCTCTCTCTCTCTCTCTCTCTCTCTCTATATATATATATATATATATATATATATATATATATATATATATATATATATATATATATATATATATCATATTTTTGCATGTAAAGAACATCGACGGTGAAGACAGCCGGTGACAAACATCAAAATTCAACCCAAATTAAGCATCATCGGATCTATGAATTATTTTCTAGGTTACAAGTGTGTATATTTCAACACTCACTACCATCTACTGCAAATTCCGGTATAAAAACTCCCACCACCACGACACAACTCTTATATCTTCACCACCAATTGTTGATTCCAAGACCACCACCATCCACCATTGTGGTCGGAAACCTACATTTTCCTACCTACCATAGGAGACCTGAAACCTTTATTTTTACCGGTGGAGATTTGAAAGAGATCTGAAAACTAGTTTTTTTTTCAAGTGGAGATCCGATACCATGGGAAACATCAAGCAGAAAATGAGCCAAGGTTGATGATACATAAATGGAATAGTGACAGATGGTACACAAACCAAGTGTTGATGGAAGGGAGATGTGGATTGGTGATTAAGGTAGTTTGGTTTCGTATGGTGGAGGACAGCGGTAGTCCAATAATGGAGGGTGACATCCTTAGTGTTGGTGATTTAGGGTTTAGTATGTGTGTGTGTATGAGAGAGAGAGAGAGAGAGAGAGAGAAAAACAAAGAGAGGCGGGGAACGACAGGGTGAATGAAAATAAGATAAAACTTGGACATTTAAAATGGATCGAAAGCCAATAAATAAGCACGAAAATTAGTAAATAACATGGACGATGTTCTGCATATATGGAATCATATTAAGATAAGGACAAAATATGAAACACATGAATGTCACCGATGCCAACTTGGTCACGGATAAAGTGAATATGTATCTCAATGTACTCACAATATCACAATAAAAAGTAATAGCTTTAGAAACATGAAAAAACTCACAAAGTGTGACATCCCTTATTTTTTATAACCGAAAAAAAAACTTTTCTTTATGCCTTCAATACCATGTTATCTTTGTTTGTGGAAAGCTCGGTTTATTAAAGCATTTGGAGTACAAATGTTGTTTCAAAATAACAAAACCCTAAAGATGTCATAATCAATGCACAATATGAGTTACAATGTAAATACATATTAGTCATGAATACTATTGCAAGTTGTCTCTTATTCACTCGACATCCTAATCAAGTTCCAGTAGCCTTAGTATTGCTATCTGTGATACATATAATTTGAGTGGTCAGGTTTGAGAACCTGGTAAGACACATGGGTTTTCAATACCATAATATTATTATGATAACAACTCATAAATAATAATCCTACAAAACCAGTTGTTACCAAACAATATAAATATACCACACAACAAAAATACTATAAGACAATATACCCTTTACCCCTAGTTACCCAACCCATCGATTGTCACATGTTGATGTTATAACAATGATACCTTGAGATCTAACCTGATGGATCACAATAAGCAATAGGTAGACTATACTGTTTTGTGGATTCCTTAACAATGTAAGTCAATAAATGCAACCATAAAGGGGGATAGAGTACCCAAGTGAACATACAAATTTTTTTCTTTGGATAAGCATGATTCATTAACACCTATAGATTGTGAGTCTGCTATCATTCCACGAGACTGTCTAGAATAGTCAGTGGTCGTTATCTATACTTTGCTAGATATCTAGTCCTGGTAGTACAATTTTAGTCATCGCCTCACAAGTAACTCTGGTATATAAACCGTACCCCGACACGTGACAGTGCCACAAAACATGGTTATACTCTTTATTCTAATCTCACATACCCCCTGGTACAATACCATCGACTTATCAACTTACTTTGAACTAAGCATCCTTTATAAGTATTAGTTTATAACTAGACAAAACTACAATACTTGTAATCAACTTCCAATACAATTCCCTATTCATGCAATACTATCATAATACAAGGTATAAATTTAACACAAAATAGAAAACATTCAATATACATTTAATCTTTTACGTAATGGTACTTTTATTAAGATTGTCATGTGATATTACCAAATATACACTTAACACATATTCCAGATAATAAGCATCCAATACATAAATAAGCATTTAATTGATATTTAAATACTTTTATTAAATCATGCTTTTGAAAATAACTACATAATAGAAGATATACAATTCATATTTTAAATGACCAATACTTTTATTAGCATCATGTTCATGAAAGTAACTATGCACTCACCTGATTGAGGTGAAAGACTTTCAAATAAATTAGCTCTTCTTCTAACTTTAGCTTTTACCCTTTTAAACGACCTAAATACGAATATTACTAAGTTTCAGTATTCGTTCTTCCTTGCTCATTCTTTGGCTTGAATTTTCACCACTTCTTTCTCCCTCTTTGTGGAAGAACTCTCCTTATAGTTCATCCCCTCCTAGTTATTTTGATTCTAATCTTTTGGTTTCATTGGGTGTGAACCAAGAGAGGGATTCTGGTTTGGGTCTTTATCATCCAAACAAGGTGGCACACACGAGGAGTCAAGAGCGGAGATCTTTAGCTGCAAAAGAGGTATGTGATGCTTCCTTTGTATTTCATTTTATAGGGTAGATGTTTTGGATTAGTGTCTAAGGCTATAACTATATTTGGTAAGTACTTGTCCCGGTTGTGCATGGTCCTTTTGGGTTGCCTTCACCATAACAACTTGACAGGATGATTTGTTAAGAGAGAAGAGATATTATTGTTAATATATTATGAGAATAATATATTAAAGGAATAATATTGTTATTTGATTAATATAAGTCATATATTAATTAAGAATTAATTTGGTGACTTAAAGAGGTTAATTGAATAAAGGGGCATAAACTGTCAAATGTGTGATAGTTGTGTTTTGGGCTATGTATCCTTATGGGTATAAGGGTGGACAGATTTTAGGGTTAGAGGACCATAAAACCGTCCAAGCCTAATATCTAGGAGGATCTTGGATTGCTTAGGGCCTAAGTTATTCAATTAGGGTTAAAGCTGAAACCCTAGTAGCTCATAGTATAAATAGATCCCTTGGGTGAGGGAAATGGCCACTCATGCAAGGCAAGAAACCCTAGGGCCGATTTCCCACCCTCTTCTCTCTCTCAATATCATCCTCTTGCTAGTTGGTGTTTGTAAGCCATTAGAGGAGTGACAATTGTGACTCTAAGCTCCAAGAAGAAGAAGTATCAAGCAAGTAATCCAAGGTATTGTTCTAGATCCAATTTCATATGATTAGATTCAGTTGTTTACATTAGATCTAGTATTGTAAGTCTTGGATTCAATGCATGTTCAATTAGAGAAGCCTAGATCCAAGCAATTAGGGTTTGCATGTGCATATAGGAAAGTTCTTATGGCTCAAACCCATCAGTGGTATCAGAGCATTGATTGATTTCTATTGAATTGATGCATTGGTTATTTGCTTGTTGCTTGAAAAATTCGATTTTTTGTGCTTCTGCTAGATAAACTCGGCGAGTTCCACTGTTGACTCGGCGAGTAGCTCCAACTCGGCGAGTCCATAGAGGAACTCGGCGAGTTCGAGCGTCAGAAGGAGCTAGTTTCGGGATTTCATTGTTGTTTTACTTGAAGAAACTTGCCTTAATTGTTTTGGGTCATTAAAATCCGATTTTAACCATATATATGAGTATATTCTTGACCAAACAAAAGATAATTACCAATTAGTTGAATAATAATTTCCTTATGTGATAATAATTGATTATTTGAATTGAATTGGTGAATTGTCTTGCAAGTAATATTGAATAAGATCAAATTGAGATAATCTAATTGTTGATTTACATTATTTACTATTTGATCCTTATGGTTTTGAAAAGTTTAAAACTTGTCCTCAAGTTTTGAAATTTAAGTTTTGTGATTAAAAGTTTAATTTGAATAATTTAAATTTCAAACCCTAGAATTTTACAAGTTTAAAATTCAACACTATACTAATATATTATTACAAGCTTAATATATATATATATATATATATATATATATATATATGTGTGTGTGTGTGTGTGTGTGTGTGTGTATGTATGAGTTAAAATATGCTAGTCTTACCGTTAGTAGGCCTCATTCACGAAGCCAATCTATAAGGTGGGTATAAGGTTGCTGCCTATAAAATGACGTTTAATGGGTGTACACTCACACCCACCGCTTGCTTGACTGGTGGAGGGTCGTTAGCCGAACAGGTAGGATAGGGAAAACCTCTCCTCATTAATAAGTATAATTGATGCAATCCCATAAAATTACACTTTGGACCCTTGCTAAGAAGTTAGTGGAGCGTGTGTGGTTAACCGACACACTAATTGGTTCTAAGCAAAGGTGGCAAAGGGTGATTCATTGTTTGTCATAGTTCCGTGGAGCGTTGTGGTTTACCGGCACATCGAATAGGTGATTGTAACAATGAAGGCACCATGTAGATTTGCATGGTTATTCACACCCGCTTTGTGATCCTCGGTATCCTAGTCACAAACTAGAGGGGCATATCGAGATTTAAACATGCCATTGAAAAGTTCAATGAATCTCAAAGAAATCTAGGAATTCTTAATACATTTAAAACTTAAAGCTTATGTTTTTCGTGGTGAAGAATTAGTGAATCGTCATTCACTTACCTCCAAATTATTTGCATGTTGGATTACGGTATCCCTTTTCTAATATGTAAATAATGTTGTTGGGTCCTAGCCCTAAATTTTCATTTGGGTGTTAATTAGGGACTTAATTCTAATCAACGTTGTTCCTTTCTATTTGTAGATGTCTAACGAAAACAACGTTGCTGCTAGCTCATTCACACTAATGAGCCTTTGTCAAAAAGTGACTTTTGATGGATTAAACTTTAGCGAATGGATAAGATACATTCGGATGATCGCGCGTTACGAGGACAAGGAGTATGTTCTCGATGAGAAGCTCTAGAAAATCAATCCAAAAACTGCTACTCCCGAAGAAATGGTTGTCTTTGACACCCATGAACGTGATGCAACGAAAGTCCATTGCATCATGATAGCCACAATGAACTCCGAATTCCAAAAGTCCTATGAGGACATGTATCCTTATGAGATGCATCTAGACTTGATGGAGCGATACCACCAAATCGCGTGGCAAGAGCGCTATGAGATCATAACGAATATGATCACTACTAAAATGGGAAGTGGAGAGTCTCTAACTGTGCACTTGCAAAAGATGCAAAGGTATGTCGATCGTCTTCGCAAGTTGAATGTCAACTTTGGGGAAGATTTGGCTATTGACATTGTTCTCCACTCCTTACCCTCATGCTACAACCATTTTAGGATAACCTACCACATGAACAAGGAAGAGGTCACCCTAAGCAAACTCCAAGGGCTCTTAAGGGCTGCTGAGAGCAACCTTAAGGACAAGTCTGTTGTACCAACTCCCAATCCGTCTGTTGCTCCTGTTTTGGCTATTAGGCAGGGAAGGGGCAAGAAGAGGAAGGCTTCTTCGAAGAACCACCGCAAGGGAAAGTCCCAAGATGGTTCCTCTTCTAGTGGGACCAAGGTTGATCCTGCTAAGCCCAACCCTAACCCAAAGGAGGGAGAGTGCCATCATTGCCACAAAATAGGGCATTGGAAGAGAACCTGCCCGGAATATCTACAAGCCATCAAGGATGGGAAGATCAAGCCATCTTTTGCAGGTATATACACAATTAAATCTAATGATTCATCTCATGCTATTTCTTGGGTTCTTGATACAGGGTGTGGTTACCACATTTGTTCTGATTTGCAGGGACTAGGAAGAAATAGGGATGTGGAGCTTGGAAGAATAAATCTAATCATGGGGAACAGAAGATCGTCGCCTGTTACCAAGATTGGAGTGTATTCTTTAGTGCTTAGTAATGGATTGAATTTAGATTTAAATAATTGTTGCTACTCGCCAGATATGGCAAGAAACATCATTTCTTTTCATGGTTTATTTAGACAAGGATTTAGATATTCATTTAATAATGAGAATGGTTCGATTTATACTTATCTAAATGGTGTTTTATATTTTGAAGCAATGCCTTGTAATGGAATTTATGAAACTGTTATGGTTATAGATAACCTGGGAAATGATGTATTGTGTATGGATTCTTCCAATAGTATGGATAAAGTATCTTTGTGGCATTTTCGTCTTGGACATGTCAACAAGAAGCGCATAGCACAACTCCAAAAGGATGGAGTGCTGGAGTCATTCGACCTTAGGGAAGATGACACGTGCGAATCTTGTTTACTTGGAAAGATGACCAAGTCACCCTTCACTGGCACTTGTGAGAGGGGTGAGGGTTTATTGGATCTTATACACACCGACGTGTGTGGGCTCTTTAGATCCACCACAAAGGATGGCAACCGCTTCTACGTGACTTTCATCGATGATTATAGTAGATATGGGTATAGTTACTTAATCAAGCACAAGTCGGAAACGTTTGAAAAGTTCAAAGAGTTCAAAAATGAAGTGGAGAATCAATTGGAAAGGAAAATCAAGATGCTTCAATCCGATCGAGGAGGAGAGTACCTAAGTCTTGAATTCCATGACACTCTCAAGGAATGCGAAATAGTTTCGCAAATGACGCCACCTAGGACACCGCAGCTGAATGGTGTGGCAGAAAGGCGTAATCGAACCCTGTTGGACATGGTTCGTTCTATGATGAGTCGTGCTTCACTACGTATCTCATTCTGGGGGTATGCCTTAGAGACTGCCGCCCATATCCTTAACCGAGTCCCTACAAAGAAGGTTGCCAAAACACCTCACGAGATGTGGACAGGGAAAGCTCCCTCGTTGGAACATATCAAGGTTTGGGTTGTGAGGTTTTCGTAAGACGAGAGACTCACGAAAAGCTCGAACCTCGTAGTGAGCGATGTATTTTCATCGGCTACCCACAGAGATCCTTTGGATATCTCTTCTATAGACCGAGTGACAATGTTGTCTTCGTTGCGAGGAGAGGGGTTTTCCGAGAGCGAGAACTCATAAGCCAAGGAGACAGTGGGAGGCAAATCGATCTTGAAGAGATTCAAGAATCGAGCGATGAAGGAAGCTCTACCGCTGGCGCTCAACCCGAGGAGGAAACTCCGGTTGAACCAATTGACGAGTCCTTACCTCTTAGACGTTACAAAAGAGTTAGAGTTCAACCCCAGTTTTATGGTTTTCATATTACTACTGAAGGGGACACGTATATTAGTGATGGTACACTAATAAATCTAGATGAACCTAATAGCTATAAGGAAGCCATGGCAGGCTCAGATTCTGCAAAATGGAAAGAGGCAATGGACAGCGATTCAGTCCATGTATGACAACCAAGTTTGGAATTTGGTTAACAAAGTGCCCGGACGTAAGACGGTTGAGTGCAAATGGATCTTCAAGAAGAAGACCGACGTGGATGGGAATGTGCACATGTATAAAGAACGATTGGTGGCGAAGGGCTTTACTCAAACTCCCAGAGTTGACTATGATGACACCTTCTCACCAGTTGCTAAAATAAAGTCTATTAGGGTGATGCTAGCTATTGCTGCATTTAATGATTATGAGATATGATAGATGGATGTCAAGACTGCTTTCCTTAATGGGAAGTTGGCTGAGGATGTTTACATGGCTCAGCCAGAGGGTTTTGTCGATCCGAAGCATCCCAGTAGAGTGTGCAAGCTTGAGAAGTCCATTTATGGACTTAAGCAAACGTCTCGCAGATGGAATCTTTGCTTCGATGAGAAAGTCAAAGAGTTTGGATTTGTACGAAGTGAAGATGAATCATGTGTATATGTCAAGGCCAATGGGAGTATAGTTAGCTTTCTCATTTTGTATGTCGATGACATACTGCTCATAGGAAACAACATCCCGACTCTGCAGGAGGTTAAGTCCTGGCTCGGGAAGTGCTTCGCTATGAAGGAACTCGCAGAGGCTTCCTATATTTTGGGAATAAGGATAGTGAGAGAAAGAAGTAAGAGACTAATAGGACTTAGTCAGAATACTTACTTGGATAAAGTACTAAAACGTTTTAGTATGGAGAACTCGAAGAAGGGAGAATTACCAATACAGAGTAATGCCAAATTGAGTAAGGCTCAAAGTCCGAGTACCGAAGCTGAGATAGCTGAGATGAGCCGAGTACCCTACACTTCCGCAGTTGGCTCAATCATGTACGCTATGACTTGTACTCGCCCTGATGTGGCCTTTGCTTTGAGCATGGTTAGTAGATATCAAGGGAACCCTGGCAGAGCTCATTGGATTACGGTCAAGAATATACTTAAGTACCTTCGGAGGACCAAAGAATGGTTCTTAGTCCTCGGAGGGAGTGATGACTTAAAGGTGCAAGGGTATAGTGACACAAGCTTCCAGACCGACAGGGACAACTACCGTTCGCAGTCGGGCTGGGTCTTTACCCTTAATGGAGGAGCAGTGACTTGGAAAAGTTCCAAACAAGAGACCGTAGCTGATTCAACGTGCGAATCAGAGTACATTGCAGCGAGCAAAGCGTCAAAGGAGGCGATGTGGTTGAAGAACTTCATTGGTGATCTTGGAGTTGTGCCTGCCATAAAGGAGCTTATGGAAAATTTATGTGATAATGAGGGAGCGGTTGCCTTGACCAAGGAACCGAGGGATCATGGTAGATATCGACATATCGACAGAAAATATCACTTTATTAGACATCGAGTAGAAGGAGGAATCCTCGTAGTAAAGAGGCTATCGTCGGAGGATAACCCAGCAGATCTGCTTACGAAGGGACTAAGTAGGGTTAAGAATTTGCAGCATGCTAGGAGCATTGGGCTGAAAGACGATATTAGTTTAGATTAGATAGGTTTTGAAACACATAATAGATAAATGTAATTGACATTTGATGATCAAATAAATGAGTATTATTTATGAGTAAAGCTACTGTCTTATGTTAATTGTTTAACTATTGTTTCACTTTGCATGTTTTGACTTCCTGAATAATTGAGTTATTAAGAATAATCGAATTGTTCGAATGGTCCACAATCGTTCATATGTTGGAAGTAGGTATGAATGAAGATTGTCATGAATTGGTGTGTAGATTGTCTAAAAGGGTATTAGACATAGCAAAGGTTTGCTGCAACGTTCATGAGTGCTTATAAATAAGTTTTAAGCATTGGAACAAACCCGCGCTTGCTGGCATCACTTTATGGAATGTGACACAAGTGATCGCAAGACGATAATATCATATGGTCTTAAAACCAAGATATATGGTTTATTGTTTATTAATTGGTTGTGCATTGATAATGCGAAACCGCATAAGTCAATTGATGTTATAAAACCCATTGTTGTGTATAGTTGATTAGTAAATAGTAAATGCATATAAGTCGAAGTTTATCTATTACTTTTATCCTAAGAGGGTAAAAGCGATATCAGGGCCCCTCAATGATTTGATTTGACTTATGTGTCGGGCCCGGTCAGGACTGAATTGATGTGTTCAATTAAGTTCTATGTCAAATTAATCTGAGATCTAGAAACCAATTGCTGGATAATAAGTTCCATGAGATTTTCCGCATAATATCTAAACAAAGGAGTGTACGATCCCTTATCTAAAGGATAGGATACTGATAAGATCAGAGTTTGACAGCGTCTTTGAGAGCTACGATTGCTAATCGGATTGTGTTTGCATATATAGTTACTAGAATTATGCAAGTGGGAGACTTTTGGATTAGTTTCTAAGGCTATAACTATATTTGGTAAGTACTTGACCCGGTTGTGCATGGTCCTTTTGGGTTGCCTTCACCATAGCAACTTGACATGATGAATTGTTAAGAGAGAAGAGATATTATTGTTAATATATTATGAGAATAATATATTAAAGGAATAATATTGTTATTTTATTAATATAAGTCATATATTAATTAAGAATTATTTTGGTGACTTAAAGAGGTTAATTGAATAAAGGGGCATAAACTGTCAAATGTGTGATAGTTGTGTTTTGGGCTATGTATCCTTATGGGTATAAGGGTGGACGGATTTTAGGGTTAGAGGACCATAAAATCGTCCAAGCCTAATATCTAGGAGGAACTTGGATTGCTTAGGGCCTAAGTTATTCAATTAGGGTAAAAGGTGAAACCCTAGTAGCTCATAGTATAAATAGATCCCTTGGGTGATGGAAATGGCCACTCATGCAAGGCAAGAAACCCTAGGGCTGATTTCCCACCCTCTTCTCTCTCTCTCTCTCTCTCAATATCATCCTCTTGCTAGTTGGTGTTTGTAAGCCATTGGAGGAGTGACAATTGTGACTCTAAACTCCAAGAAGAAGAAGTATCAAGCAAGTAATCCAAGGTATTGTTCTAGATCAAATTTCATATGATTGGATTCAATTGTTTACATTAGATCTAGTATTGTAAGTCTTGGATTCAATGCATGTTTAATTAGAGAAACCTAGATCGAAGCAATTAGGGTTTGCATGTGCACATAGGAAAGTTCATATGGGTCAAACCCATCAAGATGTACTTAGCATGAAACCACAGATGCATAGGTTGCATGTATACTTAAGTATATCATAGTTTTGATTTTCCGCTACCTAGTTTAGTGTGTATTTGATGCGTAGAAAATCTAACAGTCTGATCTATCAAAATTAGGATATTGTGTTCAATTTTATAGTTTTTGATTATTGTGTTTTATAAATTTATTCTGTGTGTTTTATAGAAATCATTTATCAATTGTTTGTAGTTGCTTAACTTGGTTGGTTGAATCCCAACAAACTGGTATCAGATCTATGGCTGGAGATAGGAAAGTGAAGAATGATAAATTCAAAGGTCATAATTTTGGATTCTGAGGAATGCAAATTTAAGTCTATCTCTGAAAAATGAAATTACACGAACCATTGACCGAAAAGAAACCTAAAGCGATGAAGCAGGATGAAGGAGACTTATTATATTAGCTGACTCTTGGATTGATAAGGTTATCATTTGAAAATAATGTAACTTACAATATTATCAATGTGAGGACTAAGGAGGGTGGCTCGGTGACTAATCATGTTAATGAATTCAATTCAATCATCGTAAGGTTGATTCAGATGATATTGGTTTCGAGGATGAAGTCCAAGCATTGCTACTATTATCATCTTCGCCCAATAGTTTTTATGGTACAATGACATTAATTAACAACTCAATTGACATTTAAAGGCATTTACAATTTAGTCCTGTAAAATAATATGAATTGATGGAGTGCCAAAGAATCTTCCAATGGGGAGAGGGTTATAGGAAGATTAAAGTTGAAAAAAAGGTGACAAAACAACTTGAGGGATGTTACCGGTTGGAACTACTAATGGTTACTTCAGAAATCAATGCCCAAAGCCTCTTTCAGACAAAGGTAAGAAGAAAATGAACATGGAATCATATTCTCAAGGAGATGCGCTCATTTGTGAAATAAAAAACTCAAGTAAATCATGGATCATAGATTATGGTGCATTATTTCATGCTAGTAATTCCATATATGTAATGCATAATTTTTGGCAATACATAGTAAAGGTCAGATTAGTAGACAACAAGAGCTTACATATTATGGGTGTTGGGGATGTTATCCTCATGATGATTATGGGTACGAATTGGACTTTAAAGAATGTGGAGTTCATTCCTGACGTAAAGAGGATGTTAATACCGGTGTGACATCTTGATGATTAGGGTCGCCAAGTTAGATTTGGTGTATAATAATAGAAAGTTAGTAAGAGAAATCTAATAGTTTCCAAGGGTAAAAAAGGGGTACCTTTTACATGATGAAAATTTTTGAGAGCGAAGCACACACTTTGGAATGAGTTAGTACATCTACTCTTTGGCACCAAAGCCTTAGGCATATAAGTGAGGATATAATGAAGATGCTAGTTTCCAAAGGAAGAATGCTAGATTTGAAGACTGTAAAAGTGGCTTCTATGCCATGTGTTCTTGGCAGACATAAGAAACTAACCTTTAAGAAGATAGGTAATCCACCCAAGTCCGAGAAACTGGAAGTAGTTCATTCATATTTTTATGTCCCTACTTCAATTTCTTTAGTATGAGGATCCAGATAATATGTCACTTTCATTGACAACTACACGCAAAAGGTTTAGGTTTATATCTTGAAGAAAAAGTTGGAGAATGTGTAATGCCCGCAACTTCAGGCTATACAATTAAGATATGATAAGTAATATTTATTATAATTTGAACCTTCGAATAGGTAGATCGCTGGTCTCGCGTGTCACATGCTACATAATATAAGTCTTTTAGGGAATTTATCGACAAACGATAAAACTACATTTTGATAGAAGATTACTTATGATGAATAATCTTAACCAATGTTATTGTAGACGTGACAGGGACTCCGTATGTATAAAGAACTCTGAAATCCAACTTTGTATGGGGAAGTTATGATTCTTCAAAGTTTCGCAAAATAAACTAACACGACTACGCATGCCATAAAAAGTGAATCGAAGATATATTGCTTATTATCCTAAGTAATCTAAACGAAAGTCGTAGTAATCGTAAAGTTGGGAGCATGCATTTAGAGAACGTCCAAATCTGACTACGTATGAGGAAGTTATGATTTTTTTAAGTTTCAACATAGCAGTATGTGACACAGAAACCGACATTCAAATTGGTTGAGTGTTAGAAAAAACAATCTAAATGAGAGTCAAAGATCTCGTCGATATAACGACAAATGAGAATGGATTTTGTAAGAAAGAGTTATGATTTTTACACGAAATTTAACAGTATATGTAACGTCCCCAAATTCAAGACTAAAAATTTCTTTTAATAAAACATTACGTTAAGTGAATTCATTCTTTCAAAACATAAACAAAGTATTAGTTTCCAAAATACATATTCGTTATCAGAGTAAACATTCCCAAGCTGTCTAAACTATGGTGTGTGCCATGCGATCACCCCGAGATCTTCCCTCCGCTACCGGAAGTACCTGAAAACAAAACTGAAAACCGTAAGCATGAAGCTTAGTGAGTTCCCCACCCTACCACACACCATGCATAACCACATACTGCACATACTGGGCCACACCCGCTATCCTGGGCCTCGCCCCCTACCTCGGGCCTCGCTCGCTACAACGACCCCGCCGCTCCAGGCCCCACCTGGCTTCGAGCCCCGCTCGGATACATATATGTTTCACTTAGGCCTCGCCTGTCACAGGACCTCACCCAATAACATACAATAGAACATAAACATATCACATTACATCGCGTAAGCTAAACACATACTAACGGCTCTTATCCTAAGGCCTCGCCTATCTCTGGGCCCCACCCTTGTCCTGCTACTGATGAGTCATGGAACCCCGTCCAAACTCCTACTGTTAGTGAGGTACGGGCCCAGCCCACCCTCACTCCTTTCCTAACTTGGGCCTCGCCCCTGATCTGCTGCTACTGAGATGTGGAGCACCATCCACACTCTGCTATTGGTGAGATACGGGTCCACGCCCACACTTACCTCCCTACCAGGAACATACAAGTATCACACAGACAACAAGTATAAACTATCACATAAACCATTCCTTGGGCACCCGCCCTCTATCATTGGACCTCGTCCCGAATATCATACTAGCATACTGTGCTTAGGGCTAACCCCCGGGTCTTCTACTCATAACTACATGGGCCGGCATTGTGGCCATAGACCCATTCATACAAAGGGAAACTCACCTATACTGGCTGAACTGGTTGATGAACCCACTAGCTGCCACCCGACAACTCTCTGAACTCCTGCTCCACTCGCTCCCCGACCTACCAATATCAATACAACACTGAGTCAAACTGACCCCCGACAGACAACCAAGTCAACTCTGGTCTAAGTCAACCTTCCAGGTCAACCATACTCGCCGAGTCCACTTACTGACTCGCCGAGTTCTTATGCTCAAAGTTCTTCCAATCGCGACTTGACTCGCCGAGTCAGCCCCTGACTCGTCGAGTCTACTGATTCCCGATTCCTGTCCTGTCCAACTCACTGAGTCCTTGCTCGATTCGCTGACTCGAGTCTTAACTCGAGGGGTTTGGGACTACGCGACCTGACTTGTCGAGTCCAAGAGCAGACTCGCCAAGCACAAGGCAATCTTCATCCTACTCGTCGAGTTGTTCATCCAACTCGTCGAGTTCATGCCCATCTTCATCCGACTCGACGAGTTGTTCATCCCACTCGTCGAGTTCCTCCTCATCTTTATGCTACTCGCCAAGTCCACTCGAAGGACTCGCCGAGTCCATTCAGATCTACATACATGCAGAGGACTTCTGAGTCATGCATGGACTCCAAACTGTAGATCTACCCTTCCCAAGCATATTCCCCACGTACAGTTGCAAACTTTACGTGTAGAGATGGAGATCTAGGCAAAATCCACCATAAACTAGGGCTAAAGGCCAAGGGGCTTCAAAATCGACTCAAGGGCTGATACTTTATGCTTCTACAGTCCATAACACACTTGGATCTGAAGTAGCAACTCCAGATCCGGCTTCTAACTCAAAATAATAACATTATGGCTAAGGAGCCCCAACAACCACACATAGATCTAGGTGCAAAAAGGGTCCAGGAACTAGTTTATTACCTCCAAATGCTTAGAAGGAACTCACAATCCCAGATCTACAGCCCCCTTCTTGCACTCTCAAGATTCTTCCTCTTTCTCCAAGCTTAATGCACTCTTGAAGGCAATAAATGGCTCAATCAATGGATATGACGCCTAGGGTTTGGTTTCCAGGGCTAAAGAGGTAGTAAGGAACCCTAGGAAGAAGATTAAGACGTTTATAAAGGCTCCAAGTCCCGAATTTAGGGTTTTCCACGCACAGACCAGACTCGCCGAGTCACCTTGGCCGACTCGCCGAGTCAGTCACTTACTCCTCGACCCGGATCCTGCTCTGACTCGTTGAGTTCCTCCTTGAACTCGCCGAGTCACCCATAAACATTAAGGTTTTCTTTCCTTTCTTGGCCTTCAAAACTTTGGGTGTTACAGTATAAGCCTATTAAAAATATAATTTTAAAAATATAGTGATAATTAGCCAACAAAGTCTAAATGAAAGTTTTTGACCTCGTCGATAGCTATGCGTGGATATAAAGAACTTCGAAGACGAAGCTCGTATGAGAAAGATACAATTTTTTGAAATTTTGTAAAAAGCGCCACACGCAGGAGGCACGACACATGCTTGTAAAAGGGGTCTACATAGGTCCAGAAAAATTATTCCATGTGTCACGAGGAGAGCGGCAGACCAGATCCAGGGTGGGGCATGCCTCCCCGATTTTTCCCCTATAAATTGCTGCCCACCTCCATTTTATTCCTCACACCTTCCAATTTCTCTTTCTTTCTTTCTCTCTCTCTCTCTCTCTCTCTCGAATTTCCACACATTTGGTCTGAAAATTTTCTAGTATTTAGGATATTTTGGTTAGCTCTGAGGTCTTTGAGAGCCCGAAAATTAGAAGTTGGTCGGTCGAAGTTCTGCCTGCATAATTTCCTGGTTTTTGCTAAAATCTTTGTAAGTTAAGATGCACTTATCTTAATTAAAGTGTAACTTATATTTATATTCATAATCGTTGTTATGAATTTATAAATAAGATTTATCATTGATTCCATGTCAAAATACAGGTTGATCTAATTACAAGGGTGATTTCTAGGCTAGATTTAGTGAGGTGTTAAAAGTGGGATTTCCAAACAGTATACTATGTATACCAAATGGACCCTACCTACGATATGATCTTACCTACTTGCTCCTTATCATCTATAAATCAATAGACATTGAGATTATTGAGGAATATAGACTATCATTAGTAATGATTTATCATCTATAAATCAATACTGAATTCACTAGCATCGAGTTTTAACAAGTGAGTGCATAGTTACTTTCATCTTACACATAAATATGAAGTATTTAGATAATTAAGTACTATATGTGATTAAGAGCTTTTGTGTCAGATGAAACTATATGAGCTAATTTTATTTAAACATATATGTATTTTCATACTTATAATATATTGGGTAGTGAAGGCTGATTAGAGATGAAAATGATAATGAAAGGTCATGACTTTTATAGTACTACTAGACTAGCAATGTAGTCACCTATTAGGGTATTGATGATGACCACAGACTATTCTAGACAAGTCGGGATCAAACTTGGATAGGCTTGCAACATTTAGATGTTTATAAGCCATACACAGGAAAGTTTACAACTTGTAGGTGTTAATCGATTATATATGGGAAGGTTTAAAACCTATAGATATTAATAAATTATTTCGTGGATGGGTCAATGACCTACATGAATAAATTAATCGTACATGGTAAGGTCTACGACATGTAGGTGTTACTGAACTATACATAGATAGGTCCTTGACTTGTAGATGTTAAGGAACCACATACGGACAAGACTACGAACTCTAAGTGGGAAAGCACTATTCATGAGGGTACTCTGTTCACCCCATGGTTGTCTTATTAACACAAATTGCCAAGGAATCCTTGAGGCAGTTTTGTCCACTTGGAGATCCTTTAGGATAGATCCCTTGAGATCATTGGTTTAGAAATAGGGAGTGAGAACAAAGAGAATGGGTAATCGGGTTATTTGCTTGTTACAAATTATATATAATTATAACAAATTAATTATAATATTGTGGGTTGAAAACCCTATGTGCTCATCTGGATCCCAAGCCTGACCCACTCAGTTTCTATGTATCATTAGTAGCGGTGCGAAGGTACATGGATAAAAATTGTTTGGATATAATGAAGATTCGAGGAGGCATATGCCATAGTATAATATTATGTTGTAGTCTATAATGAGTACATTTATGCTTATGTTTTTTGCTATGACATCCCAAGTTTTTTTAATCAATGAAAAACATTTATTGGAAATAATTTTATGAGACAAGTTCTGCAATATAAAGAATACTTTGTTTTAAAATAAACATAAATAAAAGGTCTTTTGGGCCATGAAAACGGGGATGTCACAATATGAAACGAACTTGAGGATAAAGTGTTTTATTTTAGATATTGAGGGCGAATAAAATAGGAAAGTATTTGTTGATTACTATGATGACCAGGGGTATTTGAATGTGTAATTCGGTTTTAGAGTAACATTAGCAAAATGGAGCAGCTGAGATGATGAACTATGCATTAGACGAGAGGGAAAAGAGCATGAGAATTCATGCATGTTTACTCAAGATGTTTTGGGTAGATTCGGTCAACAAAAAAACATATTTAATCAATATATAACCCTTAGTTCCCATGCAAGATCATGGAATTTCACCCATACACTTGAAGTTTTTCAGTTGTATCTTGTATATCAAGGTTAAAGACTCTGATAGAGGCAACATTGAGGAGAATGAAAGAAGCTCCACCTTTAAATTCCATGGGTTAGATGACAAGGGGTACTACATATGGGATAACATAAATTAGAGGGTTATCAAAAGTTTGGATGTTGTCTTCAAAGGGAGTGTCTTGTGTAAGGAAAGGCTTGCACAAGGATCTAGAAGAAATAAGCAACCTGAGAAAGCAAAAAATCACGTTGATTTTGAAGTTATCTCAAATGATGACATTGGAAAACCTATTAGTTCTCCATAAATAGGTGAAAGTTCAGGAAGGAGTGGGGGGATCATATAGAAGTTTAGAGGCTGAAGTTGCAGATAATGTAGAGACTATACCTCCCACTATCTAGAGATCCACTCGAGAATGAACTACTCCATTAAGGTACTCTCTATCAGATAATTACTTGTTGTTTATCTAAGAATTATGTACCCAGTCAGATCCAAAGGTCTTTAGGATGAATGACTCCATATAGTAGGAAAAGGCTATGGAAGACAAGCTGAGCTCACTTGACAAGAACTAGACTAGGTTCTTAGTAAAGCTCCCATCACAGAAGAAAACAATATACAATAGGTGTTTGTTTCAGGATAAGGATAAGATAGATGACAATAAGATATGTAAGACAAGATTGGTGGTCAAGGGATTTCAACAAGAATGAGAGGTTGTGACACCCATCTCTAGGGCAAATTTAAAGTCATGCTTATGAAAATAATTTGTTAAAGTTTTCCCAAATAGACGTTGGATTAGGTGTCTAAGCCCATAACTATAATTGGTATGAACTAGATTTGATTGTAGCATGGTCCTTTTGAGTTGCCTTCACTTTAGCAACTGGACAGGATAATTTATGGAGAGAGAGGTTGATAAATGATTTATTAATATATTATGAGAATAATACTCCCTCCGTCCCAATATTATTGTCCACAGACAAAAAACTCACAGATTAAGAAAATCATTAATTACCACTAACTTTATATAATAAAATGATAGTTTTGTCCTTACTTTGCATTTAATACTCAATTAAATGTTTAGTTAGTTAGTAATAATGAGGGGGTATTTTGGTAAAAATGTTATTTATTTTTAGAAGTGGACTATTATTTTGGGACAAACCAAAAAGGAAAGATGGACTATAATTTTGGGACGGAGGGAGTATATTAATTGGAAATCATATTATTTAATTAGTATTTGATCAGAAATTAATTTGGAATTAATTTTGGGATCAAAGGGACTGATTAAAAGAACGAGGACTATTTTGCAAATCATTGATAGTTGGAAAACTGGGTTGTTGGACTCCATTTGGATGGAGTGGAAGAAATCTATAGGGAGGCCCTATAGAACTCGTCCAAGGCCTCTTGAAGGGGAAGTCCATGGACTGCTTAGGGCCTAAGCAAGAGATTAGGTTTTCCACCTGAAAAACCCTAGCAGCCTCAACTGTTTAAGGACCCCTTCAGTAAGGATTTTTAGCTACTGCTTAATTGAGAGAACCCTAACCGAAATTCTTAGTGTTTCCTACCCTCTCCTTCTCATCCTCTTGCTACAAGTGTTTCTGAGCCATTAGAGGTGCAACATTTGGGGTACTAAAGCTTTCAAACGTCAAGATCAAGCAAGGATTACTTGTTAATACTATATAGCAAGCAAGGTAATCTTCATAACCCTGTTCATATATGACTTTTGAATTGTATATACTAGATCTAGGGTTATTGCTTTGGAATTTCTTTTGCATATTCAATTAGTGAAAAACTTAGATCCAAAGCAATTAGGGTTGCATGAACACATAGGATGTTGTTATTCTCTAAACCCATCCTTGGTATCAGAGCCTAGGATGTTTTCAGTTAAATTTGATGTTCTTGTGATTTGTCCAAATCTGAAGAAAACAAAATTCGCATTCTGTCTCCTGAACTCGACTAGTTCATTGAGGAACTCGACGAGTCGACTCGTCAGATGCCTGATTTTTCGATTTTCAGATCTTGTTTGGATTAGGATAATTACCATAATTCATTTTTAATGCCTTAAATTGAATTTTCTGAATGGTAATCTAATTTCCTTATCAAACAAGATTGGTTTGGTTAAATTTAAAATTTAATTAAAAGTTTAATTTTGAAATATTAAATTCTAAAACCCTAGTATTTTAAAAGTTTAAAATACACCCTTATACTATTATAATATTAAAAGTTTAATATATATATATATATATATATATATATATATATATATATACATATATATGAGTAAATTACACGAGTAGTCCCTATGGTTTGGGGAAATATGTGCGTTTGGTACCTAACTTATTTTTTTTTAACTCGGAAGGTCGCTATAGTTTATTTTTGTTGTGCGCTTGGTCTCTGTCTTACCTAAAAAGACTATTTTGCCCTTGATTTTTTAATTTATTTAAATAAGGTGAGGTATGTAAGGTAAGGTAAGGTGAGGTGGAAGTCAGGTTAGGGGTGTGTTTATTTAAATAAATCAAAAAATCAAGAGCAAAATAGTCTTTTTAGGTAAGACAGGGATCAAACATGCAAAAAAAAACAAAAGTAAGGACCTTCCGTGCTAAAAAAATAAGTTAGGGACCAAACGTGCAAATTACCCTAAATCATAGGGACCATTGGTGTAATTTACTCTCCCTCCCTCTCTCTCTCTCTCTCTCTCTCTCTATATATATATATATATATATATATATATATATATATATATATATATATATATATATATATGTGTGTGTGTGTGTGTGTGTGTGTGTGTGTAAGAAAAGGTCAGTCTTATCGTTAGTCGGCCTTATTTACGAAGCTGATCTATAAGGCAGTATACAGAAACTGCCTATAAAATGGCGGTTGAATGGGTGTCAACTCTCATCCACCGCTTCCTTGATTGATGGAGGGTCGTTAGCAAAACAGGTAGGATAGGACATTAAATCCTCATTAATAAGTATAATGATAAATATAAAGTAACTACATGTTTTATAAATTTCCAATCTTAGTTACTTTAGGAAATTGTGAATTTGATGCTAATCCATGAAATTGCACATTGCAATTTGTCAAGTCGTTAGTGGAGCGTGTGTGGTTAACCGACACACTAACTTAACAAAGAATGGCATTGAGTATCTCGTAAATTATCGTTGATCGATGGAGCGTGTGTGATTAACCGACACATTGATTTGGTGGTAAATGACATCGAGAGTACCAAACTAATTTGCATGGTTATTCAAAGATTGTTTGTGATCCTCGGTATCCCAGTCACAAACTTGAAGGGCATTATTGAGATTAAACATGCCATTGAATAATTCAATGAATCTCAATGAATCTAGGAATTTCATTTCATTTAAAACCTAATTCTTTTAATTTCGTTTTTCGTGGTGGAATTTGTAAATCGTCATTTACCTACCTTCAAATAATTTACAACTGGATTACGACATCTCTCTTCCGATTTGTGAATTATTGTGTTGGTTCCTAGCCTTAATATTTCATTTTGGGTGTTATATTGAAGATTTCTTATCTAATCAAAAACTTGTCGTTCTTCTTTTGCACATGTCAACTTCCAACACTGCTTCCCGTTCCTCCAACAACTCTGCTAACTCTTTCTCGCTCTTGAACATTTGGACGAGGATCACATTTGATGGTTCCACTTTCAATGATTGGATTGGAAACATTCGAATGGCCTTGCTTTATGAGGACAAGGAATATGTCCTCGACAAGGAGTCGAATGAGATAGACAAAACCATAGAAACTCCCGAAGAGATAGTTGAGTATAGGGATCATTGCAAGGATGATACTAAAGTGTCTTGCAATTTTGTAGCCACTATGACTCCTAAGATGCAGCGGTTCTACGAGGACTATTGGCCCTACGAGATGTGCAAGGACTTGATGGAGAAGTACCATCAAAGAGAGCATCAAGAGAGGTACGAAATAGTCAGGTTATTCATCACCAACAAGATGAAAGATGGAGAGTCCATCACGGCCCACCTACAAAGGATGCAATGCTATTTGAACCGTATATTAAAGTTGAATGTGAACTTTGATGCAGAGCTGACTATTAATATAGTCCTACACTCTTTGCCTCCTAGCTATGATTAGTTAAAAATGACCTATCATATGAGCAACGAGGAAGTCACATTGAGCAAGCTTCAAGGCCTTCTAAGACCTGCTGAAAGTGGATTAAAAGGGAAAAGTATCGAATCCACTACTACTCCTGTTGCTGCTCCAGTCCTGGCTATTGGACAACGAAAGGGGAAGAAGAGGAAAGCTCCCTCTAAGAGCTGGAAGGGAAAGTCTCATGATGGGTCTTCTTCTATTGGATCCAAAGCAAAGTCCGGTTCTACTCCCCCTGCCTTAGATCCAAAAGATGCAATATGTTTCTAATTCCAAGACAATGGGCATTGGAAGAGAAGCTTCCCTAAGTACCTGCATGACATTAAGGATGGCAATATCAAGCATTCCTCGGCAGGTATTTACACTATTTTGTTTAAAAATTCATCGCATTCTAATTCTTGGGTCCTTGATACATGACGTGGTTTTCACATTTTCTCTGACTTGCATGGACTAAGAGTAAGTATGAATGTGGATCTTGGGAAGATGAACCTGATAATGGGCAATTGGAGATCGTCACCTGTTACCAAGATCGCCATTTATTCTTTAAAGCTTAATAGTGGATTTTGTTTAGAGTTGAACAATTATTGCTACTAGTCAGAAATGATGAGGAATATTATTTATTTCCATGGTTTGTACAGAAAAGGTTTTAGATTTTCATTTAATAATGAAATTGTTTCTATTAATTCTTATTGTAATGGTTTATTTTATTTTGAAGCATTGCCTTGTGATGGTATATATATGAAACTGTGATGGGTGTAGACAATTTAGGAAATTATGTGTTGCACATTGATTCATCTAATGGTTTAGACAAAGCAAGCTTGTGGCATTGTCGTCTTAGACATGTCAACAAGAAGCACATATCCCAACTCCAAAAGGATGGAGTGTTGGAAACATTTGACCTTAGGTCAGATGATACATGCAAATCTTGTTTTCTTAGAAAGATGAAGAAATCACCTTTCACTAGTACTTGTGAAAGAGGTGGGGGATTGTTGGATCTCATACACACCGATGTGTGTGGGCCCTTCAGATCCACCACAAGGGATACGAATCGATTTTATATGACTTTTACCAATGATTATAGCAAATATGGATATATCTACTTAATTAAGCATAAGTCAGAAACCTTTGAAAAGTTCAAAGAGTTCAAACATGAAGTCAAGAATCAATTGAGCAGGAATATCAAGATGCTCAGATCCGATAGGGGTGGTGAGTATCTTAGTATCGAGTTCCACGACGACCTCAAGGAATGTGAAATTGTTTCACAATTGACACCTCCTAGGACGCCACAACTTAATGGTATGGATGAGAGGTGTAATCGAACATTGTTGGACATGGTTCGTTCCATGATGAGTTGAGATTCACTTCCAATATCGTTTTGGGGGTATGCCTTAGAGACTATCACCTATATCCTTAATCTAGTCCTAGAAAAGAAGGTTGCCAAAACACCTCAAAAGACATGGACATGGAAGATTCTCTCATTGGTACATATCAAGGTTTAGGGTTGTGAAGCTTTCGTTAGACAAAAGACTCACGACAAGCTTGAACCTCAAAGTGAGCGGTGTATTTTCATCAGCTACCCATAGAAGTCCTTTGGATACCTGTTCTACAAACCTAGTGAAAATGTGGTCTTCGTAGCACGAAGGGAAGTTTTCTGTGAGAGGGAACTCATATGCAAAGAGGACAGTGGGAGCATAATTGATCTTGATGAAATTCAAGAGTCAAGCAATGATGGAACCTCTCACACTGGCACTCAACCCAAGGAAGAAATTCCTGTTGAACCAATTGATGAGTTGTTACCTCTTAGGTGTCCCACTCGAGTTAGAATGACACCGGATTTTTATGGTTTTCATATTACTACAGACGGTGATGTGTTTATCAGTGATAGTACATTGGTAGATTTGGATGAGCCTACTAGCTACAAGGAAGCCATGGCGGTCCTGTAGTCTTCCAAATGGAAAGAGGCAATGGACAGCGAGATCCAGTCCATGTATGACAATCAAGTTTGGAACTTGGTTGAAAATGTACCAGGTCATAAGACAGTCGGGTGCAAATGGATCTTCAAGAAGAAGACCGACATGGATGGAAATGTGCACACGGTCAAGGCACATCTGGCTGTGAAGGGCGTTACTCAAACCCTGGGGGTTAACTATGATGAGACCTTCTCACCAGTGGCCAAGATTAAGTCTATGACGGTTATGTTAGCCATATATGCGTTTTGATGATTATGAAATCTAGTAGATAGATGTCAAAACCGCTTTCCTTAATGGGAAGCTGGCTGAAGATGTTTACAAGAGTTAGGCAGAAGGTTTTGTGGATGCTAAAAACCCCAATATAGTGTGTAAGCTTGATAAATCAATCTATGGATTGAAGCAAGATTCTCGCAGATGGAATCATTGCTTTGATGAGAAGGTCAAAGAGTTTGGCTTCTCTAGGAGTGAGGATGAGTCCTCTGTATATGTCAAATCCAGTGGGAGTATAGTTAGCTTCCTAGTATTGTATGTTGATGACATACTGCTCATAGGAAATGACATTCCAACCCTGCAGGAAGGTAAGTCCTAGCATGGAAAGTTTTTTGCTATGAAGGATCTAGGAGAGGCTGCCTATATTCTAGGGATAAGGATTTTGAGAAATAGGACTAATATTCTGGTTGGACTTCGTCAAAGTACTTACTTGGATAAATTTTTGAAGCATTTTAGCATGGAAAATTCCAAGAAGGGAGAGTTGCGTATCCAGAGCAATACCAAGCTGAGCAAGGATTAGAGTCCGAGTACCGATGCCGAGATGGCAGAAATTAGTCGGGTACCATATGCTTCCACTGTTGGCTCGATCATGTGCGCTATGACATGTACTCGCCCTGATGTGGCTTTTGCTTTGAGCATGGTCAAACGATATCAAGGGAACCCAGGTAAAGCTCACTTGACAGCCGTAAAGAATATTCATATGTATCTGCGAAGAACTAAGGACTGGGTCCTTGTTCTTGGTGGAAATGATGACTTGAGAGTTACTTGTTATAGTGACACCATTTTTCAGACAGACCAAGACAATTTCCTTTCTCAGTCTGGTTGGGTGTTTACACTCAACGGAGGAGCAGTAACTTGGAAAAGTTCCAAGCAGGAGACCGTGGCTGATTCAACATGTGAGTCGGAGTATATAGCCGCGAGCGAAGTGTTAAAGGAGGCTATATGGTTGAAGAACTTCATTGGAGACCTTGGAGTTGTGCCAGCCATAAAGGAGGCCATGTAGATTTGCTGTGATAATGAAGGAATGGTTGCCTTGACTAAGGAACCAAGGGAGCATGGAAGATCCATACATATCGACAGGAAATATCACTTCATCAGACATCGGGTAGAAGAAGGACTCATCGTCGTCAAGAGGGTATCGTCTGAAGAGAATCCTACAGATCCCCTCACAAGGGGTCTGAGTAGGATTAAGCACGTTCAGCATGCGAGGAGCATTAGTCTGAAGGACGATATTAGTTTTAGTGATTAGATATATATTTTAGAAACTTGTAATAGATAAATGTAATTGACATTTGGTGATTGTATAATGGAGATTTATGTATAAGTATTGTTTACTATTTTTGTCAATTGTTTATTTTGTGTTTCAACTTTGCATGTTTTACTTCCAGAATAATTGGATTATTCAAATTATCCACAGTTGATCAGACTTTGGAAGTAAGTAGTGAATTAAGACTGTCATGAATTGGCTTGTAGATTGTTTGAGTGTTTAGACATAGCAATAGTTTGTTACAACGTTCATAAGTGCTTATGAAATGGAGATTTGAGTATTGGACTGAACCCACAGTCATTTGAATTACTTCATGGAATTTATCACGAGTAATTGTGAGATGATAATATCATATAGTCTTTAAACCGAGATATATGAGTTGTTATTTACGACTTGGTTGTGCATTTATAATGCGTAAATGCATTAATAACTTGATGTTATAAAATTCATTGTTGTGTATGATTTGATGAGTAAATAGTACAAGCATACAAGTCAAAGTTTATATGATCCCTCATCTCATGGACATGATTGACTGGGTCAGAGTTCAACAACAGCTTTTGAGAGCTACGATTGCTAATCAGATTCTGAAGTCGTACATGCAATTATAGTTATTAGACTTATCTAGGTGGGAGACTTTTGGATTAGGTGTCTAAGCCCATGACTATAATTGGTATGAACTTGATTTGATTGTAGCATGGTCCTTTTGGGTTGCCTTCACTTTAGCAACTTGACATGACGATTTATGGAGATAGAGGTTGATAAATGATTTATTAATATATTATGAGAATAATATATTAATTGGAAATCATATTATTTAACTAGTATTTATTCAAAAATTAATTTAGAATTAATTTTGGGATCAAAGGAACTGATTAAAAGAACGGGGACTATTTTGCAAATCATTAATAGTTGCAAAACTGGGCTGCTGGACTCCTTTTGGATGGAGTGGACGAAATCTATAGGGAGACCCTATAGAATTCTTCCAAGGACTCTTGAAGGGAAAGTCCATGAATTGCTTAGGGCATAAGCAAGAGATTATGGTTTCCACCTGAAAATCCCTAGCAGCCTCAGCTATTTAAGGACCCTTTCACCAAGGATTTTCGGCCACTACTTCTTTTAGAGAACCCTAACCGAAATTCTTAGTGTTTCCTACCCTCTCATTTCGTCCTCTTGCTACAAGTGTTTGTGAGCCATTAGAGGTGCAACATTTGCGGCACTAAGGCTTTCAAAGGTCAAGATCGAGCAAGGAATACTTGTTATTACCATATAAAAAGCAAGGTAATCTTCATAACCCTTTTCATATGTGAATTTTGAATTGTATATGCCAGATCTAGGGTTATCGCTTTGGAATTTCTTTTTCATGTTCAATTAGTGAAAAACTTAGATCCAAAGCAATTAGGGTTGTATAAACACATAAGATGTTGTTATGCTCTAAAACCATCAATATATTCATATTTTAAGTTTGTGAAAAGATACTTTGTTCCCAAAGTATTAAAATTAATTCAAGTCCGAAAACTAGTGATGTTGTTAACAATAAACATATAAAAACAAGATTCAAGCTCACCTAGTGAGTTACCCAAGGTTGGTTCATTTATAGTATCGGATAACAATCAAATTTTACTCTAACTAAACCTCTAAAAATAGCTTATAACACAAAGAATCCGTAGGGTTTTTTCACATCCCCATTTTTATGGCTAGAAAAGACCGATTTATTTATGCTTATTAAATAAGAGTATTATTTTTTAAAAAATATTTGTTATGCAAAATTTGTCCTAAAAACATGAAAATGATATTATCAAATCATTTTTGGAGAAATGTGTTTTATTTATATTTTTAACACTCAGGATTTCATAACAAATATAAAACATGATATGCATAAACGAAGACTTACAATGTATCAATATACTAACAGTCTACATCCATTTGAATCTATCTTTGTGCATGTACCTTTATATCGCTACTTGTGATACAAAGAAGCTGAGTGGGTCAGGTTGGGGAACTTGGTGAGTACATAGGGGTTTCAATCCCACAATGTTATATATATATATATATATATATATATATATATATATATATATATATATATATTAAAACTCGCAATATACAAATATCTCTCATATAAGCAATCTACCCCATCCTACGAATCCTCGCATAATCCATACTCTTGGATTCAGAAATGTATGGATTTACCTAATCCATACTCTCAGATCATGAATAAATAGTTATATCTAATCCTTACTCTCATATCAGGAATGAATGACTATGCCTACTCCATACTCAAAGACCAGGGACATATGGTTATGCCTAATATATACTCTCCGATCAAGGACACATGATTATTTCTAACCTATACTCTCAAACCAAGGAAAAATGATTATGTCTAATCCATACTCTCGGAACAAGGGCAAATGATATTCCTAATCTATACTCTCGGATCAGTGGCAGATGACTATGCCTAACCCATACTCTCAGATCAGGGACGAATGTCAAAGTTCTACTTTTAATGTATATCTCTCAAGTATTCTTAAGGAGATACTACCCAATATCCATCTAAATTAGGTCTTCCGTGTTAGTCTTATTATATTTCTGGTAAGAATATGATGCTCTACTCCTAGTATTTATATTGTTTTTACCATGAAATGATATACATACATACATATATACATATATATATATATATATATATACATACATATATATATATATACATATATATATACATACATATATATATATATACATATATATATATATATATATATATATATATATATATATATATATATATATATATATATATAAGCAATCTACCCCATCCTACGAATCCTCGCATAATCCATACTCTTGGATTCAGAAATGTATGGATTTACCTAATCCATACTCTCAGATCATGAATAAATAGTTATATCTAATCCTTACTCTCATATCAGGAATGAATGACTATGCCTACTCCATACTCAAAGACCAGGGACATATGGTTATGCCTAATATATACTCTCCGATCAAGGACACATGATTATTTCTAACCTATACTCTCGAACCAAGGAAAAATGATTATGTCTAATCCATACTCTCGGAACAAGGGCAAATGATATTCCTAATCTATACTCTCGGATCAGTGGCAGATGACTATGCCTAACCCATACTCTCAGATCAGGGACGAATGTCAAAGTTCTACTTTTAATGTATATCTCTCAAGTATTCTTAAGGAGATACTACCCAATATCCATCTAAATTAGGTCTTCCGTGTTAGTCTTATTATATTTCTGGTAAGAATATGATGCTCTACTCCTAGTATTTATATTGTTTTTACCATGAAATGATATACATACATACATATATACATATATATATATACATACATATATATATATATACATATATATATATATATATATATATACATACATATATATATATATATACATATATATATATATATATATATATATATCAGGTTAGGTTATTTTGTTCTAACTATCTATTGTATGCATGTAGGATTGATTCTGGACCAATCATTTTAGTTATTTTAAGAAAGTAATTAATGCATATTATATGTTGAAGATATAATGAGTATTAATTAAATCTTCAGCATTTCATATGCATTAATTACTTTCTTAAAATAACTAAAATGATTGGTCCATAATCAATCGTACATGCACACAATAGATAGTAAAAATATCTGAACCTAACTCTCTCTCTCTGTCTGTCTGTCTGTCTCTCTCTCTCTCTCTGTATATATATATATATATATATATATATATATATATATATATATATATATATCTTAACGCATATAGAACCGTGCTTGGTTCGCATATGAAATTTTATGAAATATGTTCTTAACACATATTCTAGGTAATAAGCATATAGATCACATATAAAATCTTTAAAATATATTTAATAGTATAATTAATACTTGTATTAACATCATATTCATGAAAAGGACTATGCACTCACTTGACTTAGGTGGGCGACTGGAGAATTCGGCAATGCTCCGCGAAACTCCTTGACTTTTCTTCTAATGTGTCCAAAATACGAATGTCAATAAGTCTTAGTCGAATTATTCCCTGAAGATAATGGTAGTCTAGATTCCTTACTAATCCTAATGAATACTGAGAGTTCTATCAAATAAGGATCAACCAGGTAGGACAGTTAGGATGTAGGATAATTTCAGTGTATGCTTTATGAAATTCAACAACCAAGCCAACGTAACCATTCCAGGCACCTCTCTTGTAAGTAGATCAATTAGTATAAAGACATGAAATTACTGATAAATCTTATTTATAGTCTCATAACAACAATTTATGGCTATAAATATATGTTATAATAAAAGAACGAGAGTGTAGCTTAACTTATATGAATTCTTCCCGACCAAAGTTCGAAATCGCACTCACCAGGCTCCTACCGAATGGCTACTACTTAGTTGAATACCTCAGGGGTTATAAGGCTTCGCCGGAATGGTGAATTTAAGGGAAAATACGCCAAAATCGAAGGAAACTCAAGAGAGAGAGAGAGAGAGAGAGAGAGAGAGAGAGAAGAAGAAGAAGAATGGGAAGTGTGGAGAAGGAATGAGGGTGGATGGCTATTTATAGGACCAAAATATGACTTGTGCGCCATGCAGACTATGTGCACCACACAACCCTGAGACGTTGGTCCTCCCGTTTTCTACCATGTGTTGAAAATATAGTGGTCCACACCCACCTTCTAGAGGTGTGCACCGTGCAACCCACCTGCGTGTGACGCTTCTCGGGAAAACTTCAGAAAATCATATATCCTTCATACGAACACCATTTTTGACATTGTTTATATCCATGTGTAGCTGTCGATGAGATCTACAACTTTCATTTAGAATCCATCGGCTAATTTTGTAACGCTCTAAAAATTCCAACCAATTTAAACTTTTCAAAAACTACCCAATTTCATTAAGTTATTACAAAAAGGTTTTCAATACATTTATTATCAGAGTATTCCGAGAACCATATCATAAAACATAAACATGAGGAGCGGTACGATCACGCCTTTTCCTTGCTACGCTCTCCTGAAGTACCTGAAACGTTAAACCACAACTGTAAGCCCGAAAGCATAGTGAGATACCCTCAAAATACCAACCACATATACCATACACATAACATGTCATATCATAACAGAACAGCCATGCACTTCGGGTCTACTGTGTGACTAGTCCGCCGCACCGGGCCTACAGTCCACCTGGTCCACCCTCCAAGTCTAGCCATATACATCGAGTCTGCAGTGTGGTTGGTCCGCCCGCACCGGGCCTTCAACCCACCTGGTCCACTCTCTGAGTCTACAGTATGACTGGTCCGCCCGCACCAGGCCTTCAGTCGGCCAGGTCCACTCTTCGAGCCTCGGCACGTCTGGTCTACCCTCGCGGGGCCTATAGCCTATCCGGACCGCTCGCTGGGCCTTCGGGATAACCGGTCCGCCCTGGGTATGTTGGCCTACAGCACAAAGCAGGACCCGCCTCAACCCAACCCCAGTCCAACAACCAGGTGCACATAAACATATATCAATTCTCAACTAATCAAACCGATCTTAGCAGACCACATACATAGCACATCCCTACCAGGATTCCGACCTAACCGGTCACTAGCATAGCATCATCCTATATTCCAGGATTCCAACCTAAACCAGGTCTCTAACATATACCATCCTAACTACCAGGATGCAAACATATAGCAAAGCAATAACATAACAACTACCCGAATTTCCATCCGATAAAGGGTCGGCCTTGGTGCCTTAGACCCTGTTGATATAGTGAGGATAACTCACCTCGCAACTGCTGACTGAAAAGATAAGATCACGCTGCTCCAACCTCCGACACGAACCCCACCACTGATAATACAAAAAGGCCAAACTCAATAAATACCAAAAATTACCAAAATACCCCTGGAAGTCAACTGGTCAACTCTTGGGCAAAGTCAAAGTCCTCAGTCAAAGTCAACCTTCCTGACTGACTCTACTCGCCGAGTCAACCCGCTGACTTGTCGAGTCCCTATCCTCAGAAACTCCCAATCCACGACTCAACTCACCGAGTCGCACCAAGACTCGCCGAGTCCAACCAACTCTGAGTCACTTCCTGCTCAACTCACCGAGTCATCCCTCGACTCACCGATTCAGCGCTCAACCAAAAAGGTTAGGACCTTACGACCAGACTCGCCGAACCCAAGAACAGACTCGCCGAATCCAGGGCAATCTTCAACAGACTCGCCGAGTTGTTCTTCCAACTCGCCGAGTCCCTGCACATATTCATACAACTCGTCGAGTGCACCCATGTGACTCACCGAGTCCAGACATGACATTTTCATCTAAACGATTTTAGGCCATTCCAATGCTTCCAATACATAGATCTGGACTCCAAGGGCCTGATTCACATATAAAGTTTCCAACTTTACGTGCATGCAAGGTTCAACAAGCTCTAAACAAGCTAAAATGAAGGTTTAAGGCAAGGACACTCTCAAACAAGCCCCAAAACTATCACTTTCTAGATTCATGAGTCAAGACCAGACTAGATCTGTAGTAGAAACCACAGATCTGAACCCAAAACTCGAAAAGAGACTCATATATGACAATTTGGCCCTAAAACTTCATTCTTGAACAATCTAAGCACAACCAAGCCAAGGCAACAACTTTTTACCTTTAATTTGATGCCAACAAGCAAGGAAATCAGATCCACTTCGCTCCGCTATGATCCCACCAACTCTTGCTTCAAGTATCCTTCTTCTCCAAGCTCCACAAAACACTTAAATCCCTCTCACTCTCAAATTAGGGTTTGGAAACGATGGGGAAAGATTCCGGACATCAAAGGGGGTGCTAAAGAGGCTGGGGTGGGGCTTAAGGTTCCTTATATAGGGTGCAAACCCCAGGAATTAGGGTTTCTCATTCCAGCACAGACTCGTCGAGTCCAGCCTCTAACTCGGCGAGTCCGGTCACTTAACATGTGCCCGACACCCGCTTAGACTCGACGAGTTGCAGCTCCTACTCGCCGAGTTCCTTTCTTCCAACTTACACTTTTACCCCCCTGAACTCTTGATTTTGACTTTGGGATGTTACAAATATTGAATTTATATTTAAAGTTATATTTTTAACAGGCTTAGACTGTTAAAGTGTGTTAAAAATTCATAACTCTCCCATATGATATTTGTTCTCGATTGTCTTTATATCGACAGATAGGTAAGGACAAGATCTTCAATTCTCATTTAGATTGCTTTTCCTAACAATCGACCGATCTTGATTTCGGTTTCAAAGTCGTACACAGCTACACTGAAATATTAGAAAAATCATAACTTCCTTTAACGAAGTCAGATTTATGTGTGCTATATATGTACATAATCCTTGTCACATGTACTATAAATTTGTTTAAGGTTATTTATCCTAAATAATCTTCTATCAAAATGTCAATTTTATCGCTTATAGTATCTTAAGCAACTAGCCCGAATTTGCAGATGATACAGGTTTAAAAACCCACATCAAATAAACGGGTATGTTTGCCCAAAAGCTTAATTTCAATAATATTAGTTCAAAATAAATAGAGCACTTAGGCTTAATAATTTTAAATAAAAAAAAGTGTCTTATAAGCCTAAAAATGCACTTTAAATATTATAGTTTCAAAAAAAGGAACAAGTAAGTCCCACAATATACAAATGGGTATAAGAAGTTCATAACAATAACTATGATGCAATGTATGCAATTGCTCTCAACCCCTTGTCAATCTCATAAGTCCGACTCACTAACAAACGTTGGATGAATAGAGCTCATTACAGACAAAACTGCTAACTTTTGCACTGACATCGAATAACAAGGTTTGATGATAGGATATGAAGTGCCAACTTTTGCACTTATATCCACAATCAGGCACTAGGTGCCATCCACCTAGGCCATATAAGCAATGACGAAGCTTGAAAGTTTGATTTGGAGGGGCCGAAAGTATAATATGTATAAAAGTTGGAGAACAACGAGCACAGTCAAACTTTACAGTTATAGGCCTAATGTGTAAAATTTTTAATAGTTTTGGACTACTTCTAAAAAAATAGGAGGGTCACAACCCCCTAGCCCTTAAGAAGATCCGTCCCTACATACAAGGGATACCTATCATGCTTATGAAAATGAGGACGATGTATAAATCTAATCATAATGAAAAAATATAAAACAAATGTCAATTTGGGTGTACCAGAGATCTCACAGTCACAACCCCTCCTAGCATTATATGCATAAGCAGGATGCTTAAAATAGTTTCCAAAGATATAACCTTTTTGATTTTATAATTAAACCATTTTTAAAAATTTCATTTCATGAATGCACATATAGTTCAAATAACAATCAAGGTTTATATATAAACCATCAAAACTTGGCAAAATCACATAAATAAGATAGGTGATGTGTATTCCCGGTAACTCACCTCGATCCAATGCTAGCAATACCACACTCTTCCTTAATTGACTAGATTTCTCTAAGCTTTATGCTTCAAAGTCAATCACCTAAAATCGTGATCATAATGTTTTCAAAAGAACAATATACCCTTCTATGGGTCTACTAATTATTCTAAGCTCATAATGCTCCTTAAGTATATTAATATGAAATAAGGAAGCCAAAGGATACCAAAGGAAATAACTAGACTCAAGACACACGAAAACTACAAAACTTAAAAATAGAACATACTGAAAGTGCGTCTTGCTTCACTATGGGCATGTTATGTTTTTTTGTACAACAAATCATAATTTTGTTTAAATTTCCTATTTTATCACTCTACTAGCATAACTCTCAAATTTGAATCATCTAACTCCAAGAGCTTAAAATATATGTTTAAATACTCCAATTAACATAGGAAATGATACCCACATGGTTCATATCCTTAGATTATACTCAAATACTCAAAATCTTATAAAAATTCATTTTGAAGATGAAATAAACACTAGACCCCAAAGATGAAAGAATTGTTTCAAATGAAAAATAATCTTGATTCCAAACATGCTATTTTACATACCAAAACCATTTCATGTGAAAAATAAGATTTTATGAGGAATTTAAACTTGAAACATTAGTTAATACCAATCTCCAAGCCTATTATTAAGTCTACTACCATTAAAAGACTAGTTATGACACAACTTGCAAGGATTACCACTCTAAATATCAAATGATGATGGAATACATATTTTTGAACATGAGAATGTTATCATAACGTCAAAGTGGATCTTGAATTTAGATTTATGAACATTGATGGTTTGGAAATCCCCAAACCACAAAATGGAAGCTATGGATGCGTCCAAACTTCAAGATCATTAAAACAAGACATGAATTACAAATGAATCAAGGATTTAAAGTTAAATAAATATTCTAATCAGAAACTCAAGATCATGTCATTATTTGGATCAAGAAATTGTATCTATGAACCCTAGGTTTAAAATATTGACAACATCATTGAGGCTAGAATTTGAACCAAACACCATGAAAACCTCATCATTAGTCATAGGGTGGAAAATGGATCATACATTTGAAGTTGAGTATATATTATAAACACAAAATCAAGTTCATATAAATATAACGAACATGGAATTTAGATTTGAAGATATAGGATTTAAAAACCCATCAAACATGATCCAAACTCACAAATCTTACAACTACTTTTAATTGGAGCTTGGAGACAGATTTAGGAATGTAATTAAAACATAAAACTCATATGAACATCACAATTGAAAGGGAAAATCGAATTTGCACAAACACATAAACCCTAGAATGAATTTAGAAGAGAAAAGGTGGAGAAGATACCTTCTAAGAATGATTATCAAGAGGAATTTACCAAGGCTTCAATCAACAACTTTAAGCTTCAAACAACATGGAAGTGGAAGAGGAAATTTGATCTGGTCGTGAAAATGGATGGAAATGTTCGGAGAAGAAAAGAGGTAGAAGGATGAGAGGAAGGGATGATTAAGACCCTAATAAGACGTTGATTTTAATTGGTGGCAACGCATGTCTCCCTAACGAATGTGACGCATATATACGAATTTGAGAAACTGAAACTTTTGGTCCCTTCTTCTAATATCTTTTCAAAATAACTCTCGAACACTCTAAAAAATTATAATAATTAACATATGGTCCTTTTACATAATAAGCTATAAAAAATTGGTTCAATTCACTTAACTGGTCAACTCTAAAGTCAAACACAAGTTTCACCAACTTGTCACAAATTGCCCCTCTCCATAATAATATTTTCTTGGTACTAAAATTCTAGTATATTTTAAATATTCACTAGTAACATGATCTATTATTGTTATTTTTAGCATTAACAACTATATTATTTAAATTATTTATTTATTTTATTTATTTCATTTATTTATTTGGAATAGTTTTTTAGTTTGCTCAACAATTCTAGCCCCAAAACCAGAGTGTTATACATGTTGATTCTCCAGTTATAAAGATGACTACAATAAGATTTATCCTAGATATAGTTGTAACACCCGTTTTAGTTATGATATAATATGTTAAATTTTAAGTTCTTATTTTGGGTGTCCACGACGTAGTGGAGCTTCACCGCGACGTGGCGGTATTTTTATGACCGCGAGATTTAATGACCCACCACGGTATGGCCATAGGTACCATGGTTTGGCAGCTGATTTTGATAAAACCCTAGATTCTCAGGTTAGAATCCTATTTAAAGGAAGTAGTGGCTAGGGTTTCTTCCACCCTCAGCCTTAATCACCTCCAGAAAGCATCTTTGTGAAACCCTAGCCTTCCTTGTTGAATATTGAGCTCTTGGTGGTGTTTTTTTTTTTTTTTTTTTTTTTTTTTTTTTTTTTTTGCATTTTGAAGGAAGGAAAAAGTAAGTGTTAGCCAAAGGATAAGGCAACAACTGCCCTCCATCCTTGGAATCACTCTATGGACCATTTTTAAGTTGTCAAGTTTCTATATTGATGACTCTTTGGTTGTAGATCTAGTTTCTTAAGCATATTTTGGTCCATAAGAAATGTTTGGTTGGTTTGCAGTGATAAAGGTTGCAACTTTATGAGTCTCCTGAGTTCCATGAATAATATATATTGTAGATATAGGTTGTAGTTGGGATTCTTGACCTTGTATGAGTTATTGGCCACTCTTAGCTCCTTTTGACCTAAAAATGGACTCTAGACATGCATTGGACATGCATGTCTATAAAGCACCCATCTTTAGGCTAGATTTGGTATTAGAAACTCTTATAGAGTGGTTGGGTTAAGGAATTTTCGGATTAAGGGATTAATGATTAAGTTCTTGTTGTATTTTACCTTATTTGGACTGAGGGTATGAGATCTTGATCTCATTTGTGCCTTAATGGATAAAGTTGGAAACTTTATCCATTTAGATCATAAAACGACCGGATCTGAGCTTTGGAGCTCTTAGAATTAAAGGAAATAACTTAACTCATTAGGTTGTTAGAACCTAGTGCCTACAACATGGCCTTGGGTCACCACAACATGGCGACTAGGAAATGCCTATTTATTTTGTTGAATGAGGGCCACGGTGTGGTCATGGAAGGCCACGACGTGGTGGTTGACTAAAAGTTAACATTGATCGTTTACTTTTTACTTGAGTTGACTTTTGGTCAAACTCCCAGTTTTTGAAGAAGAGCTAAGGGCTTACCTTGTGTAACTGTATATGTAGTGCATATCATCGGTATTTCTGGCAGTGAGAGCAATAGCAGCTGAGTATCAATAGAGAGGTGAGTCTTTTCACTATACTTTTGGGTCAAAGGCACCAATGCCAACCCATTGGATTGTGTTATGTAGGATGCTAGTTGTCTTTGTGACTATTGCATGTATGATTGGGTTGAAACAAACCCTAGGGTTGGGCACATGATTGTATGTTTGGGTTGTAGGAAAACCCAGGACTGGGCCTATTATTGCATGTTCGGGTTGAAACATACCCTTGGGTTGGGCCTATGATAGTATGTTCGGTAGGAATGTACCCCATGTCTGGGCCTAACTGTATGAATGATATGTGGTATTTTGGGTAACTCACTAATCTTTGTGCATATGGTTTTATGTTTATAGTTTTAGGTACTTCTGGTACGAAAGGGAAGGGCCCAACATGATCTCACAACACCCCCTTATGTTTCGACATGGGTTTCCATTTTACTTTGATGATATCGATACAATGTTTTATGATTGATTTTGTGACACCGATTGTACGGATTGATGATTTTCAAATTGAAAAATTTTACCTCTGTTTTTGGGATGTTACAATAGTAGCCTTTAAAATTCTTTATCTACAGAGGTTGGATGTGAATACAACCTTTCTACATCAATGACCCAAAACATGACATTTATAAGGCACATATAGAGGATTTTCCTACATTTGATAAGAAAAAGAAGGTATGAAAGAAGAAGAAAAGTTTTTATAGCTTGAAGCAAACTTCTAAGCACTTGTACTTAAAGTTTGATAACTTCATGAAAAGGAGTGGGTACATAAGACGTGAGATGGATCATTGTTGTTAACTAAAGAAATTTAGCTCCACCTACACAATGTTTGTGTTTGCTTTTGATAACATGTTAATTGTTGGTTCCGAAATGTAGAAGATCAATGAGATTAGCATACACTTATTCAGAAAGTTCAATATGGTGAGCCTAAGTGATTCTAAGCCTAAGAAATTCCTTAGTATGAAGAAATCGATAGATAAATATACCAAGGTGTTTACTGTAAAGAAGTTGAAGCTTTCCATGGCTTCAACTACCCCTCCAAGAGTTTAAGGAATAGGGTTGGCAAAAGTGAGAGAGAGAGAGAGAGAGATTGAGTAATGTTGAAGAGTTGAATAAAAATGGTGTAACTAAGTTGTTCAAGCCTTCAAGTGGGATATTTTTAGGGTACGAGCACTTGATCAAAATAGTTAGAGAGAGAATTACCTTCGGGTGAGAGTATGTACAGATAGATAATGCTTCCTTGATAAGAGAATGTTCACTTAATGAGAATGTAAGACAATGCTCCCCTTGATCAAGAGAATTCTGCCTTAGCGAAATAATTCTAAGTCCATAATGTAACTAGGCATTTGACAAAATGAACATACATTTGAAGAATGCACTAGAGCATATGACTAATGCACTCCAATTGATGTCAAATGTGCTCCTCCTTGAGAACCATGTGTTGCTACGGATAATTCATTCCATGGATGCGCTTTTCTAGATAATGCGCTCCATGGATGTGTTGGTCCTTTTAAATGCACTCATGATGATGGTGAAGGCTCTCTAGTAGCTCAAAATGTGCTCTAGCTTGGTGAATAAGCTCCTTTCTCCTAAACGCATTTGTATGGTATGTTTGGTAGTTGTTGAATGTGCTAAAGTGTATGATAGGTGACCATGCACATACCTCAAGGTTGAAGATTCTATAAGAAGCTACATGACATCTTGTGATTGACTGATTCCTTTTAGCGCCTAATTATATATAGGCACAACCCATCAAAATTAGGGTATCCACATGCTTTCCTATAAATAGGGACTCACGTCCTACATCAACATCATGATTGTGTGAGTGCGTAGTGTGTGCATAGATTTCAAGGGAGCAATTACTGTGAGGTTGGGCGCATATCTCTTGGAGCAGTTTGTCAGCAAGAGAAATTCTTTTGTTTAACAGCTCAAGTGAGTTGAAACCTATTGTGAGTGACTATAACTCCTCTCGGAATATTAATAAAATTCTTTCACCCTCGTTCTCCTATGGGCATAGGTCACATTGACCGAACCATGTTAAAACATTGTCTTAAGCTTTATAGTTTTGTATTATTATTTTTTTCAGAAGTTTATTCCACTTGTTTTAGAAAAGTCATTTTTCATTATTCTAAAGTTGCTTGACTTGTTTTGTTGAACCCCAACATGATTAAATTCATTTACTTTTCTTTTGACTTGGGATGGTTTAGTGACAGGTTGGGGTTATATTTCAAGGATGACTTTAGGCGACAATTTTGTTTTCAGAATGAAATCGACGTCCGGCTCAGGTCAGGGTTAGGTTTTCGAACATATCCAAGAACACATGAGCAGGGTCGGTCCTGAGGAATTAAATATTCTTAAAGCCCCAAGACGAGTAAGAAGAAAATGGCCCTTGTCGTTATTATAAGTGGTTATTTTTAAATCAAAGTATATAATAAAAAAAATTGGTCACTGTGTGGCTGGCCACTTTGCCCCCCCCCCCCCCCCCCTCAACGCCCCCATGTACATGAGAATGTAACACCGTAAATTTTCTTTTAAAATTCATTTTAATCTAATTAACACAATCACAAAACCCCCAAAATATCGAGTTATCAAAAACACATGTTCATAAATTGTTTAAAACACAATCCAAGATCCTCCAAAACATATCTAGATCCTCCAAAACATATATCCAACTCGTGTGTGTACAATCAAGCTGGTGCCTTCCCGTGATCCTGAAAAATACCTGAACACATAACACATAACACGGTAAACATGAAGCTTAGTGAGTTCCCCATAATACCACACATATCTCATTAGCCTCTCATGGCTATGCTCAAATAAGACCCTCCAGTCAATGTGGTTTAGTGGGACCCTATGGTCTCACAACTCGGGTGAACCCTCTAGTCCTAACTCAGTAAAATCAGAATAATACACAACATAAATCAAAAAGACATAATGCAGGATATCAAAATACTCAATATAAGCACATAATATCCTCCGGTCACACAAAGATTACCACTCTAGGTAAGTATAGTGAGAAGACTCACCTCGTAAGCAAGCAAATGAATAACCTCGTACACGAATCTCGAACTAGCCTCCGCCTAACACATATGAAAATTATCTCTAATCAAAACTTAAATCACTACTCTAAATAAACCAAGTTATTTTCTCTCTCAACTCTTGGAATGGGTAAAAGACCATTTTACCCCTCCATGGTCCCCATAATCCCTGCCTTGACCAAACCCTAAAGTTAACATAAATCAACACTCAAGTCAACAGTCCATGTTGACCCGAATCGCCGAGTGCATCTATATGAATCATCGATTCCCCTCGTTTTCTCTGAAATGTCACGAAAATCCAACTTAACTCGTCGAGTTACTCAAGTCTAGACTCATTGGGGAAAACCCTAGCCGACTCGTCGAGTCGTCTCATTGACTCGGCGAGTCCATTCAGTCTATTTCCTTATTCAGACGTTTTATGTCAGATCTACAACTCTAAACTCTAGATCTAGCCTCCCAAGGCTCGAATCTAACATAAAGCTGAAAGCTTTATGTTCATGCATGGCATATTAGACTCATAATGCCAATACAAACTCCAACAAGGGTTAGATGCATAAAAGCTAGACTCTATCTCAATAAACTCATATCTTTGGGCTCTCAAATCCTCCTACAGTCCGGATCTAAGGTTTTTTCGTTATGATATGCTCAAATAACTCACTATCAAAGAATGAATGGGAGAAAACCCTAAAAACCTCCCTTAACTAAGATCTCACAAAGGAAATGTCAAGATAGGAGCTTTTTACCTTTGCACTGAAGCTAAACACTGAAGAACTCTGGATCCATAGCCCCTCCTTGATCAAACACGCCAAGGTCTCCAAATCTCCTTCTAAGGATGCACAAAACCACTCAAATTAGTCTCTCTCTCTCTCTCTCTCTCTCTCTCTCTCTTTCTCTCCCAAACCAATATGATCGATTAGGGTTTCACACAGGGGAGTTGGGTGGATGGTGAGGCAGAAATGAGGGCTTAAGGACCTTTAAATAGGACACAAACCCAAAAGATTAGGGTTCCCACTCGTAGCGCCAACTCGCCGAGTTGGTTTAAAAACCCACATGGTCATTCGTCTCTACTCAACGAGTTAGGGTACCCACTTGTTGAGTTTCCCACTAAACTCATAATTAAATATATAAATATTATACTTGGGAGTTAGGATGTTACAATTTTCCCCCACTTGAATCAGACTTTACCCTCGAAGTCATGCTCCAGAAATAACTTTGGATACTGCTCGCGCATCTCGGACTCCGGCTCCCAAGTGCACTCAGATCCCTTACGATGTTGCCACTTGACCTGAACCAGGGGCACCTCTTATTTCTCAAAACTTTCACTTTCCGATCCAATATTGCTATCAGACTCTCAATGTAATTTAGGCTCGCATCTACCTGAATTTCGTCTAATGGTACCACCACCGTCCCATCGGCTACACACTTCCTCAACTAAGACATGTGGAAGGTGTTATGAATCTAGATCAACTCTGCAGTTAGCTCCAACTAGTAAGCTACCTTATCCACTCCGGGTAGTCACTCTGAAAGGACTGATATATCTGGGACCCAACTTTCCCCGCTTCCTGAATCGGATCACCCCTTTCCACGGGGATACCTTCAGGAGGACAAAATCTCCTACCTGGAACTCAAGCTCGGATTGTCGTTGGTCTGCGTAGCTCTTCTGGCAACTCTAGGCTGTCAGTAACCTCTGTCTGACTTACTGAATCTGCTCAGTCATCTTTAGCACTATCTCAGTGCCACCCATCACTCGCTTCCCTACCACTCCCCAACAGATGGGAGTCCGAAATCTCCTCGTATATAAGAGCTTGAAGGGAGGTGTAACAATACTGGAATGGTGGTTGTTGTTCTAAGAAAACTCAGCCAAGGACAAATAGGTGTCCCAACTTCCTCCGAAGTCCATAACATATGCTCGTAGCATGTCCTCAAGCGTCTGAATCGTCCGCTCACTCTGCCCGTCAGTCTGTGGGTGGTATGAGGTATTAAAGTGCATTCGGACACCAAGATCCTCATGAAACCTCTTCTAGAATATGGAAGTAAAATGTACATTCCGATCTGACACTAACGATATAAGCACCCCATGTCTTGCCACCTCCTCTCTCACATAAATCTCAGCCAATCTATCTACAGAAGAGCTCTCACTGATAGCAAGAAAGTGATCACCCTTCGTCAACCGGTCCTCAAACACCCATATGGCGTCGACACCTCGTGTAAGACCCAATTCCTGGTATGCCTTTAATTCAAGTATTTCTTATGTTTTCTATGGGACTCGACGAGTTGGAGGCCCAACTCGTCGAGTAGAGTCATGATCCGTGGGAAGTTTAAGTAGTCTACTCGACGAGTCGGGAGACCGACTCGGCGAGTAGACGTTGTTTGAGTGAAACCCTAAATTGAGCGTTTGCAGCCTACTTAAACACATTATAACCCCTCAACTCAGCCCCTATCGACCAGAGCAAACCCTAAATCGAAACCCTAGTCATTTTTAGTGTTTTCTTGAGCCTTGTGGTGATACTTTGAGTGATTGAAGCTTGAAGAAGAGTAGGAGGCTTGTGAGATTGAGCGGGAACAAGAAGATCCAGAGTTTTGAGCATATTTCCAACTTATTAGAGGTATAAAGCTGAAACCTTGTCTATTCATTCTCTAGATCATGGTTTTGGGTCTTTTCTACATCTTTCTAAGCCCTAGAGAGGTTATATTCGGGATTAAGTATTGGAAGTCAGTTTGTGCTTCAAATTTGGGGTTATTGGGGGTCTTTATGGCATAAAGGCGTCGTCTACCTTGTTGCCATAAACACCCCATGCATCTTGTAGACCGTCTTTTATGGATTTTTAAGCCAAAGACCTCATGCATGGACATCAAGTTCATGACTTTATGTATAAAAGGGACCCTAGGAGGTAAGATCTATGATTTGGATGCATTAAGTCCCACTGAAATTGACTGTATAGTATTGGACAAGGAGGGAATCGGCGAGTCAAGACGCTTTTTCCCCTAAACCGTCTTTTGAAAATGGTTATGGTTGAGTGGAAGGAACGTCAGCCTTCTAGGGGATTGCCTTGGACCTGGAAATCATGGGACTCGACAAGTGCTAGAACACACTCGGCGAGTCCAAGGCAATCTCCCAGTCTTTGAAGATGGACTCGACGAGTTGTTCTTACAACTCAATGACTCATAGACTGGACGCATTCATTTGTTGAAGATGAACTCGATGAGTTCAAGGAAGAAATCGCCGAGTCGTTTGAAGATTGACTGAAGTGTTGTTGAAGGTGAACTCGTTGAGCTCTTGCTAGTCTCGACGAGTGGGGACGGGTTTGTAATATTATGTAGACGAAGGGACTCGACGAGTTGGTGGACCAACTCGGTGAGTCTGGTCAACCAAAGAGTTGACTTGAACAGGGTTTGAATTTGACTTTAACTTTGACTTGGATTCAAGTTGTCCCTTGAAGGGGTTGCGGGTACAATTTGATAACTTAGAAGGGTTGTCGTGTAGTGATTGAGGAGTCGAGGAGAGTCGAATTTCACACCGAGGACAGTGCAGACGCTACACGAGATCGAGGTGAGTTACCTTCCAGTAGGGGTGGGTCTAAGGCCACAATGTCGCCCCACCAATAAGAGTAATTAGTAGCTAATTGTCTTTGTGATAATTATATTGGTATGCTTATGAGATATGCTTATGTTATATGCTTATGAGATATGCTTATGAGATATACTTATGTGATATGCTATGTCAGTTAGTGGTAGTAGCAGGGAATAACTTTTCCCTAACTTGATCGTTAGGACCGAAGGGTAGGTCAGTACCCCAGATATGTCTGACCATATGATTATATTTTGTTAGTGTATGATAGAGGTAGGGGTGAAATAGTCCCCGATGCCGGTTGAGATAGACTGGAGGGTAGTCAGCACCCCAGAACGGCCTGACATGGGTAGGTCAACACCCCAGAATGGCTTGACATGGATAGGTCAGCACCCCAAAATGGCTTGACATGGGTAGGTCAGGCACCCCAGAATTTCCTGAAATTATGTATGCTATGTGATTGTATGGTATGTGGTATGATGGGGGAACTCACTAAGCTTTGTGCTTACAGTTTCAGTTTTGGTTTGAGGTACCTCTTCGTCTAAGGGGAAGGAGCCAGCGGTGTAGCAGCGCGTCACATACACACATATGTTTTCCGCATTGAGTTTCTGGGATTGTAGTCTGATTTATATTACTTATGTTGAGATGGTTTCCAAACACGTTGTTTTAGTTTTTATAAAATGACATGACTTTGGTAATGTTTTGGTAAACTATGTTGCGAAGTATTTATTTAAAAATGAAATTTTTGGCCTCGAAAATTGGGATGTTACAAGTTGGTATCAGAGCTTTGGGTTGAGGGATTCGGACACACCCTCGGGGGTGTCTGAACTCAAACTGAGGGCTTGAAAGATTTTTACAAGGAAAGGGTTTTTCTATAATCTAAATTAAAGAGTTCTGGGAAAGAACGAGGTGTGTGATGCGTGCGACCGGCCGAGCTCAAGTAAGTTTTCCCCAAGATACCCATACTTGTTATGTTATATGATATGACTATGAGAACTGCATGCTAGATTAGGGCAAAGGATCTAGGAGGATGCCTTGTATGCCTGTTATGTGTTTATGAGAACTACATGCTAGAATAGGGCTAAGGATCTAGGAAGGATGCCTTGCATGCCTGCTATAGGAGCTCATCGATCCATATGTTAGAGCTATAGTTAGCAGTGAGATAGCCTGATTAGGTTATGCTTGATTCGGTTACTCTATGCATGAATGCTGCATTCGTTGTGCTATAGGGGTTTTGGCTAACTTTAACTAACTAGTGAGCGAATATGTAATAGTATTCGCAAGCTAGTTAGGGAAAGGTGGTAGGGACCCCTGGTGCAACTGATGGTGGAGAGTAGGTGTAACATCCCCCTCTGACACATATCACAATATTGTCCGCTTTGGGCCACTCGGCACAAGGACTTCCCAGGGGGTCACCCATCCTGGTACTACTCCCTCCCGAGCACGCTTAACTGTAGAGTTCTTATGGGATCTGCTGCCCTCACGACTTTAAAACGCGTTGTGATAGGGAAGATATCCACACCCCTTTATAAGGAAATGTTTCGTTCTCCTTCCAAGCCGATGTGGGATCAGATCTAACCCACTTTCACCCCCCATTATAAGGTTCGACGTCCCCGTCGAACACATCGACCCATGCCCTAGCTCTGATACCATTTTTAACATCCCCCTCTGGCACGTATCACAATATTGTCCGCTTTGGGCCACTCGGCACGAGGACTTCCCAGGGGGTCACCCATCCTGGTACTACTCCCGCCCAAGCACGCTTAACTGCAGAGTTCTTATGGGATCTGTTGCCCTCACGGCTTTAAAACGCATTGTGATAGGGAAGGTATCCACACCCCTTTATAAGGAAATGTTTCGTTCTCCTTCCAAGCCGATGTGGGATCAGATCTAACCCACTTTAAAAAACTGGGTTAGATCTGATCCTACATCGGCTGGGAAGGAGAACTAAACATTCCTTATAAAGGGTGTGGATACATTCCCTATCACAACGCGTTTTAAAACCGTGAGGGCAGCAGATCCCATAAGAACTCTGCAGTTAAGCATGGTCGGGCGGGAGTAGTACCAGGATGGGTGACCCCCTGGGAAATCCTCGCCCAAAGCGGACAATATTGTGATACGTGCCAGAGGGGGATGTTACAAATGATATCAGAGCCAGGGCATGGGTCGATGTGTTCGACGGGGACGTCGAACCCTATAATGGGGGGTGAAAGTGGGTTAGATCTGATCCTACATCGGCTGGGAAGGAGAACAAAACATTCCTTATAAAGGGTGTGGATACATTCCCTATCACAACGCGTTTTAAAATCGTGAGGGCAGCAGATCCCATAAGAACTCTGCAGTTAAGCGTGGTCGGGCGGGAGTAGTACCAGGATGGGTGACCCCCTGGGAAGTCCTCGTGCCGAGTGGCCCAAAGCGGACAATATTGTGATACGTGCCAGAGGGGGATGTTACAGTAGGTCAGAGGATGCCCTAGGAAAGCCTAAGATGAGATCAGATGGATAGGGATATTGGTAAGGGGACTTGGTGAAGTTGAGGCAATCCTTGTAAAGTACGGATAGATGTGGAAGGTAGTATTTGCCCGTACTACTGAAAGCAGAGGATCCGTACTCGAGTCAAGGAGGGTCGAGATAGAACCAGGAAACCGGGAGAGTGTGTGAGATCTCTCGGGAGTATGATCCTGACGTTTACGTGTTTATTTTCAGTATGGTGATCACACGACATGGAGCAAGAGGTTCAGGATCTGGATCTGGCGACCCCGGTTATTTTCGGGTCGATCAAGGAAGGGATTGTTGAGCTGATGGAGGATCGCCTCCGAGCATTCAGGAGTGACTTGGCGTCCAGCCGGTCGGGTACGCGCACACTGTCCTTTAAGGACTTTCGAGGGAGTGGTGTGCCAGACTTTCATGGGGCGAAGGACCCCATTGCAGCCAGGAGATGGATTGCGGATAGCCCTGTTGAAAATACCCAATACCCGAATTACCCACCCGCTTTTTTCGGGTATCGGGTAAATCGGGTATCTGGTAAGGGTAACCCGATTTTTTTCGGGTTTTAGGTATATCCGAATTATTTTAAAAATTCCTTTATTTTGTAGAGCTTGTACTATATAGCAAGTATTTGATCACGTTTAAACTAACTATCATTATTGTAAAACATGAACCTATTTATTATGACAATATGAAACTAATAATATTAAAAGTAATTGTTTATATCATTTTCTTTAAAACTTAACTGTTTTCTAGATAATAGTTTTTATTGCAACTAACAAACTCATTATCTTGACGAAACTTTAGAACATGGCAAAACTTATGGCTACAATTATCTTAAACATTTTAAACTTTTAAATTAAGATCTTTAAGTCTTTGTTTTTTTAACATCTTATTAGATTATATTAAGATGTTAAAAAATTACATGATATCTCATGTATTATAGACTAAAAAATCTCAATGTTCAAAGCTTGAGTAAGTTTGTTTATGTCTCGTTTGTTTATATAAACAAGACTAATAAAACACGACGTATTTATTTCATTAAATTTATTTTTAGGTGAAATTCAAAAAAAAAATTATATATTTCGGATAATACCCGAATTACCCGAATTTAGTTTGGTTAGGGTAACGAGTATTTTTTCTAACATGAAAAACCCGAATCACCCGACCCGAATTACCCGAAACCCAAAAAAATTACCCGATCAACACCCTTAATTGTGGACATCGAGTCTACATAGTTGACGAGCTTCTGCCCGGAGGGGTCGAAGGTCCGCTTTGTTGCGGGTTGTTTGAGGGACAGATCTAGAGATTGGTGGGAGTCAGTCAGTGACTCGCTGGGAGCCCCAGCCATGGAGGCTATGACTTGGTCAGACTTTGTGACCAGGTTCAGGGTGGAGTTTGCGCCAGGTGTGGAGCTTCAGCAGCTAGCCAGGGAGTTTCTAGATATGAGACAGACTATGGAGTCTGTGGCGGAGATCACCGCCAAGTTCAGGGAGAAGGCCTTGTTTGTACCTTAGTATGCTGTGGATGAGGAGATGCGGAAGACCCGTTACCATGACATGTTGAGGGCTGACATTCGGGAGCATGTCAGCTATTCAGCCTGCCCGACCTTGGAGTCCATGATTGCCAGGGCGCGGGAGAGGGAAATTGATTTGGAGCACCTCAGGAAGTGGAAGGCGGAGACTAAGCAAGTTACAGGGGTTTCGAGGAAGAACCCCAAAGGATTCGACGTTTGGTCGAAGGGCCAGCCGGGCCAGAGCCGCTGCAGGAAATGCGGCAGGCCTCATGAGGGAGCTTGTACAGTAGGATCGTCAGGCTGCTACAAGTGTGGCAAGACGGGACACTTTGGAAGGGATTGTACTGCCCCCACCCCCACAGTTTAGACATCAGACCTGATTTGCTTCCGTTACAATCAGAGGGGCCATAAGAAGGCCAACTGCCCTAGATTTTCAGCAGTATCAGCAGCAGCGCCAGTGGTGGCGCCGACTCCAGCGACAACACGAGTTGTAGATGGCCGGAAGGTCAAGGCAGCCGAGCGTTTCAGTTGACAGCCGAGGAGGCAAACGCCGCACCTGATGTGGTGACGGTTATGATTTCATCTCTCTAATCTTTTATGTTATGTTGCTGTGATTTTGATATGTGATATGTATGTTCTGTTTAAGATCGTTCCATGCGAACGGTATCCCAGTTCAGGTGTTGTTTGATTTGGGTGCTACCCGATCGTTTATCTCTCTTGCGCTTAGAAAGAAGTTTCCTGAGTCCTCAGGTGTGTTGGATTGACCTTTAGAGGTCGAGATTGCGGACGACCGGTCAGTTCGGGCATCAGAGGTTTTTAGGGATTGTGTTTTGATATTGTTCAAGGAGCGTTACTTGGTAGACTTGGTTCCGATACCGTTGCGGGGGAACAAGGTTATTATAGGTATGGATTGGCTAAGCCCCAATAGGGTGGTGATCGACTGCATGCAGCAGTTGGTGCGGATCAGAACCCTAAGTGGGGGAGAGCTGGTGATTCAGGGCGAGTGGCCACATCAAGGACCAGCCTTATGTTCAGCAGCGAGGGCTAGGCGCTACCTTCAACAGGGTTGCGCAGGATATGTTTGCCTATGTTGTGGATACCCAGGAGGAGGGTAAGGCGACGGTGGGCGATGTGCCAGTAGTACAAGAGTCCGCGGATGTATTCCCCAAGGAGTTTCCTGGGATACCTCCAGAGAGGTAGGTAGAGTTCAGGATCGACCTAGTCCCGGGTGTGGCTCCGATACCCAAGGCACCGTATCGGTTGGCTCCTCCTGAGATGCAGGAGTTGTCTACATAGCTGTAGGAGCTGTTAGACAAGGGATTCATAGACCGACCAGTTCACCCTGGGGAACCCCAATTTTATTTGTAAAGAAGAAGGACGGGTCACATCGGATGTGAATAGATTATCGGGAGCTGAATAAGGTAACAGTGAAGAACCGTTACCCACTCCCGAGGATTGATGACCTATTTGACCAGTTATAAGAGCATCTAGGTTCTCCCAGATTGATTTGCATTCAGGTTATCATCAGATGAGGGTCAGAGAGGAGGATGTGCAGAAGACAGCCTTTCAGACGCGTTATGGTCACTATGAGTTTGTGGTGATGCCTTTCGGGCTCACCAATGCTCCTGCCACATTCATGGATCTCATGAACTGCGTGTTCAGGCCGATGTTGGATCGATCTGTGATAGTTTTCACTGACAACATCTTGGTTTATTCCAAGATGCGATAGCAACATGAGGAGCACTTGCGGGAGGTTCTGGATACATTGAGCAGGGAGATGTTGTATGCTAAGTTCTCCAAGTGTGACTTTTGGTTGCACGAGGTGCAGTTTCTTGGGCACCTTGTCAACCAGAATGGGATTTTGGTTGACCCAGCCAAGGTGGAGGCCTTGATGAGATGGGAGGTTCTGAGGTCTCCGTCTGAGATTCGGAGCTTTCTGGGACTGGCAGGCTACTATCGGAGATTCATTCAGGACTTCTCCAAGATAGCCGTGCCCTTGACCTGACTGACGAGGAAAGTCGTGATCTTTCGTTGGGGGCCTGAGCAGCAGGCCGCGTTTGAGAGGTTAAGACAGAGATTGTGCGAGGCACCAATCTTAGCCCTGCCGGAGGGCATGGAGGATTTTGTAGTATATGGCGATGCGTCCATCTCAGGTTTGGGCGCGGTATTGATGCAGAGAGGGCATGTTATCGCTTAAGCTTCGAGGCAGCTAAAGTGTCACGAGGAGAACTATCCGACATATGATTTGGAGCTGGGGGCCTTTGTTTTCTCCCTCAAGATTGCCGCCATTACCTCTATGGGGTTCGTTGTACTATTTACACGAACCACAAGAGCCTGAGGTATCTCATGGATCAGCCAAATCTAAATATGAGGCAACATCGGTGGCTTGATGTGGTAAAGGATTATGATTATGAGATCCTCTACCACCTGGGGAAGGCCAATGTCATGGCTGACGTGCTTAGCCGCAGGGCAGCGTCGATTAGGGATATTTGCATGAGGATGACAGTTGTGACTCCGCTGTTGGAGCAGATTCAGGAGGCCCAACAGGAGGCGATGAAGGAGGAGCATTGGAAGAGCGAGCGTATTGTGGGCCATGTTTCCTCCTTCGACTATGATAGCCAGGGATTGTTGACTCTTCACCGTAGGGTTTGGGTCCCATATCATGGAGGTGTACGTCAGGTATTGTTGTAGGAGGCACACAAATCCAGGTTCTCTATCCATCCCGGGGCGACGAAGATGTACAAAGATCTTCGTCTTAATTTTTGGTGGCCCTGTATGAAGAGGGACGTAGCTTGGTTTCTAGAGAGGTGCCTGACCTGCAGGAAGGTCAAGGCTGAGCACCAGAGTCATCACGACAAGGTCCAGCCATTGGATATCCCGCTGTGGAAATGGGAGAATATTACTATGGATTTTATCATAAAGCTTCCTAGGACCACGCGAGGGGTAGATTTGATTTGGGTCATCATTGATCGATTGACCAAGAGCGCCCATTTCATTCCGGTTCAGGAGTGCATTTCGGCCGAGAAGTTGGCCAACATCTATATCAGGGAGGTAGTGGTGTGACATGGTTCCAGTTTCAGTGATTTCCAACAGGGAAGTGCGGTTCACTTCCAGGTTTTAGATGAAGTTTCATAATGAGTTGGGTACTCGTCTGCACTTTAGCACCGCCTTTTACCCGTAGATGGATGGTCAGAGTGAGCGGACCATCCAGACTCTAGAGGATATGCTGCGGGTGTGTGTTTTAGATTTTGGAGTTAGTTGGGATACTTACCTTCCATTGGAAAAGTTCTCCTATAATAATAGCTATCATGCGAGTATCAACCGTCCTCCCTTCGAGATGTTGTATGGAAGAAAGCACATGACCCTGATATGCTAGGGTGAGGTTGTTCAGAGGGTCATGGGGAGTACCGAGGTGGTACTCAAGATGACGGAGAGGATCCATCAGGTTTGGAGTAGGCTTCAAATTGCTCAGAGTCGGCAGAAAAGTTATGCCTACAAGCGTCGATCGGACCTGGAGTTCCAGGTTGGGGATATGGTGCTCCTAAAAGTGTCACCTTGGAAGGGTGTCATTCGATTCAGGAAGCGGGACAAGCTGGGCCCTAGGTATATTGGACCCTTCAGGGTTGTAGCCCGGGTAGGCAAGGTGGCATATAGGCTGGATCTGGATGCTGAACTCATTCAAATACATAGTGCTTTTCATGTCTCCCAGTTGTGGAAGTGTCTGGTGGACCATTCAGCAATAGTGCCATTAGAGGATATTCAGGTGGATGACAGGCTGAATTACATTGAGCGGCCAGTGGCAATCCTTGATAGGAAATCGAAGGATCTGAGGAACAAGAGAGTGAAGAAGGTTAAGGTGCAGTGGCGGCACCGCAAGGGCTCGAAATGGACCTGGGAGCCAGAAGACGAGATGAGGGAGCATCACCCCCGAGCTTTTTCAGGACCGAGCAGTAGACTTCGTGGACGAAGTCTCAGATAAGTGGGGGAGATTTGTAAAACCGGATACCTGGTATGCCTTTAATTCAAGTATTTATTATGTTTTCTCTGGGACTCGACGAGTTGGAGGCCCAACTCGTCGAATAAAGTTGTGATCCGCGGGAAGTTTAAGTAGTTTACTCGATGAGTCGGGAGACCGACTCGGTGAGAAGACGCTGTTTGAGTGAAAGCCTAAATTGAGGGTTTGCACCCTATTTAAATACATTATAACCCCTCAAGTTAGCCCCCATCGTCTAGAGCAAACCCTAAATCGAAACCCAACCCGTTTCTAGTGTGTTCTTGAGCCTTCTGGTGTTACTTTTTGTGGTTAAAGCTTGAAGAAAAGTAGGACGCTTGTGAGATCAAGGGGGAACAAGAAGATCCAGAGTTTTGAGCATATTTCCAACTTATTAGAGGTATAAAGCTGAAACCTTGTCTATTTATTTTCTAGATCTTGATTTTGGGCATTTTTCTACATCTTTATAAGCCCTAGAGAGGTTGTATTCGGGATTGAGTATTGGAAGTCAGTTTGTGCTTCATATCTGGGGTTATTGGGGATCTTTATGGCATAAAGGTGCCCACCTTGTTGCAATAAACACCCCATGCATCTTGTATACCATATTTTATGGCTTTTTGAGCCAAAGACCCCATGCATGGACATCAAGTTCGTGACTTTACGTATAAAAGGGACTCTATGAGGTCGGATCTATGATTTAGATGCATTAAGTCCCACTGAAATCGAATGTGTAGTATTGGACAAGGAGGGACTTGGCGAGTCACTTGGGTGACTCAGCGAGTCGAGAAGCTTTTTCCACAGAAAACGTCTTCTGGAAATGGTTTTGGTTGACTGGAAGGAACGCTTAGCCTGCTAGGGGTTTGCCTTGGACTTGGAAATCATGGGACTCGACGAGTGCTAGAACACACTCAACGAGTCCAAGGCAATCTCCCAGTCTTTGAAGATGGACTCAACGAGTTGTTCTTACAACTCAAGGACTCATAGACTGGACACATTCATATGCTGAAGATGAAGTCAACGAGTTCAAGGAAGAACTTGCCGAGTCGCTTGAAGATTGACTGAAGTTTTGTTGAAGGTGAACTTGACGAGCTCTTGATAGACTTGATGAGTGGGGATGGGTTTGCAGTATTATGTGAACGAAGGGACTCGGCGAGTTGGCGGACCAACTCGGCGAGTCTGGTCAACCAAAGAGTTGACTTGACCAGGGTTTGACTTTTACTTTGACTTTGACTTTGACTTGGATTCAAGTTGACCCATGAAGGGGTTGTGGGTACAAATTGATAACTTATGAGATATGCTAATGAGATATGCTTATGTGTTATGCTATGTGAGTTAGTGGTAGTAGAAGGGAGTAGCTTTTCCTTGACTTGGTCATTAGGACCGAAGGGTAGGTCAGTACTCCAGATATGCCTAACCGTATGATTATATTTTGTTAGTGTATGATAGAGGTAGCGGTGAAATAGTCCCCGATGCCGGTTGAGATAGACCAGAGGGTAGTCGGCACCCAGAACGGCCTGACATGGGCAGGTCAGCACCCCAAAATGGTTTGACATGGGTAGGACAGCACCCCAGAATGACTTAACATGGGTTTGTCGGGCACCCTAGAATTGCCCGACAGTATGTATGCTATGTGATTGTATGGTATGTGGTATGATGGGGGAACTCACTAAGCTTTGTGCTTACAGTTTCAATTTTGGTTTCAGGTACCTCTTCGTCTAAGGGGAAGAAGCCGACGGTGTAGCAGCGCATCACACACACACATATGTTTTCCGCATTGAGTTTATGGGATTGTACTCTGATTTATATTACTTATGTTGAGATGATTTTCGAACATGTTGTTATAGTTTTTATAAAATGTCATGACTTTGGTAATGTTTTGATAAACTATGTTGCGAAGTATTTATTTAAATATGAAATTTTTGGCCTCCAAAATTGGGATGTTACAAGTTGGTATCAGAGCCTTGGTTTGAGGGATTCAGACACACCCTTGGGGGTGTCTAGACTCAAAAAGAGGGCTTGAAAGATTTTTACAAGGAAATGGTTTTTCTAAAATCTAAATTAAAGAGTTCTGGGAAAGAACAAGGTGTGTGATATGTCGATCGGTCGAGATCAAGTAAATTTTCCCCAAGATACCCATACTTGTTATGTTATATGATATTACTATGAGGACTACATGCTAGATTAGGGCTAAGGATCTAGGAGGATGCCTTGTATGCCTGTTATGTGTTTAAGAGAACTGCATGCTAGAATAGGGCTAAGGATCTAGGAAGGATGCCTTGTATGCCTGCTATAGGAGCTCATCGATCTGTATGTTAGAGCTATAGTTAGTAGTGAGATAGCCTGATTAGGTTATGCTTGATTCGGTTACTCTATGAATGAAAGCTACTTTCTTTGTGCTATAGGGGTTTTGGCTAACTTTAACTAACTAGTGAGCGAATATGTAATAGTATTGGCAAGCTAGTTAGGGAAAGGTGGTAGGGACCCCTGGTGCAGCTGATGGTAGAGAGTAGGTCAGAGGATGCCCTAGGAAATCCTAGGATGAGATCAGTTGGAAAGGGATATTGGTAAGGGGAATTGGTGAAGTTGAGGCAATCCTTGAGGAAAGTATGGATAAATGTGGAAGGTAGTATGGGCCCACAGAAAGTCATAACCCCTAACTATCCATCTCAAACTCGGAAACCTGTTCGATCACTCACTCCCTCTTGAGGTTTTCTGGCCTCAAAACATCCATCTGAGCCTCTCGGATGGTATATAGGATTTGAGTCATCACCGTTATCCTCATGCACACTTCTCGAATCGGAGCACTCTCTACTCTATGGTTCAAGGCATCGGCTACCACGTTAGCCTTACCTGGGTGATATAATATCTCGAAATCATAGTCTTTCACTACATCCAACCACCTCCTATGTCTCATATTCAGGTTGGGCTGATCCATGAGGTACTTCAGAATCTTATGGTCGGTGTATATGGTGTACCAGACTCCATACAGATAATGGTGCCAGATCTTGAGGGCGAACACCACCGCCCCCAACTCCAAATCATGGATGGGATACCTCATCTTATGAGGCTTCAACTGCCTCGATGAATATGCTATCACATGCCCCCTCTGCATCAACGCCACACCCAACCCTAATATAGATGCATCAGAGTAGACTACAAAGTCCTCCACTCCCTAGGGAAGGGCTAACACTGGGGCTTCGCACAATCTCTGGCGAAGAGTCTCAAATGAGGCGTGCTGCTCACCCCCCCCCCCCCCAGGAAAAAGTGACACCCTTCCGGGTCAATCTGGTGAGAGGAACAACGATCTTGGAGAAATCTATGATAAATCTCCGACAGTAGCCGCTCAGACCCAAAAAACTCCTGATCTCGGACAGGGATCTCGGCACCTCCCATCTCATAATTGCCTCAATCTTGGTCGGGTCGATCAATATCCCATTCTGATTAACGTGATTCCCCAGAAACTGGACCTCTCGTAAACAAAAATCACACTTGGAGAATTTGGCATAAAGCCTCTTAGCCCTCAGTACTTCAAAAATCTCTCGCAGATGCTCCTCGTGATGCTCTCTGGACCTCGAGTACACCAGAAAATCGTCGATGAACACGATCACCGATCGATCGAACGTGGGCCTGCACACCTGGTTCATGAGATCTATGAACGATGTCGGTGCATTGGTGATTCTGAAAGGCATCACCACAAACTCGTAATGCCCATAACAAGTTCTGAAGGCTGTCTTCTAGATATCCTCCTCACAAAATCTCATATGATGTGTTGAATCATGGAAGTGACCATCTTAAACTTCGTCTACCGCATCCGCAGTCATCATCATCCGCAGTCACTATCTTACATTGTTAGATTAGTCTTTTATCTATTTATCTTAGTATACACTCTTTTGTCCAGTATGCCTTGCATGGCTACTCTTAACAGATAGGACTAATGTAATCTGTGAGTCTCTATAAATAGAGCTCAATCTTTCTCATTTAAAATATCTTTTGAGACTATCAATTACATCTCTCAATTACGCATCTTAAATCTCTCCTTACTCTCAACGTTTACCAGAACATAACTGAATATTATTTCTCTTCGGAGCAAGTCATTCTTGACTTAATCACTAAGTTTGATCTCGCTTACTAACTTGGTCTGAATGTATTCCATGTTATGAATCAACTTATGTGTATACTTGATATATCACCTGCTGTCATTTATATGTCCTTACATTTCCGCAACTAACTTTCTAATTGTCTAACTCTAACTTATTATTATTGTTGAGCTTTCATGATCCTTTGAGATTAACTATTCCGCAGCTATACTTGTTCAAACGTTTGTTCAAGTGTGTCTCAAGTTTTTCTCTCAACATGATGATATCCAGATCTCAAATCAATCTTGGAGAACCAAGATGCTCCCTGCAACTGATCGAATAAATCGTCGATCCTCGGTAGCGGATAACGGTTCTTGACCATCAGCTTGTTCAACTCCCGGTAATCGATGCACATCCGGTGTGAACCATCCTTCTTCTTAAAAAAAAGAATAGGTTCTCCGCACAACGATCTACTCGGTCTAATGAAACCCTTCCCCAACAGCTCCTAGAGATGTGAGGATAACTCTTGCATCTCTGGTGGCGCAAGGCGATAAGGTGCCTTGGCAATAGGCGCCACACCCGGAACCAAATCAATCCGGAACTCCACCTGCCTCTCAGGAGGCAGACCCAGCAACTCCTCGGGAAAAACATCCGAAAACTCGCACATATCGGAACCTCGAAGATAGAACTCAGCTTCTCTATAGCAACCCACGTATCCATCACGTATGCCAAGAAGCCCATACATCCCTATTATAGACTCTGTCTCGCTCTGGCAGCAGAGCAGAAAGTTGATCCAGATTTGGTACCCCCACTATACACCGTAAGCACTCCCCTACTAGGGTCTTATATGGTCACCATTTGACGCTCACAGTCGATCATAGCTCAAATAAAACTCAACTAGTCCATGCCCACTATGATATAGACATCACCCATCGCGATTGGTACCAGGTCTATCAGGAAATCAACACGAAAAATCTCTAGTAATCATCCTCGGAATACATCAGTAGTGAAAACCGCATGCTCGTCGAATATAGAAACCCTCAGAGGTCGACTATATGCCTCACGTCAGATACTGATGTGACGACTAAAAGCTAAAGACATGAAGGATCGACTCGCACCCGAGTCAAATAACACCAAAGCAGGTACATAACTCACAAGAAAAGTACCTATATACAACATATACTAAGCACAACAAATCTCAAAATAAAATAAATAAGGAAATACGTACCAACGACGACATCAGGTGTTGCGTGGACGTCTTCCGCTGTCAGCTGAAAAGCTCTCCCACGAGCCCTCGGAGCCTCGGCCTTCACCTGCCAACTATCAGTAGCACGCAAAGAAGTAGAAGTAGAAGCTTGGGCTGATCCCTGAATGAGCTGAGGGCACTCAACATCCAGTCTGGTTGCAGTGAAGGCAATCTGCAAACCCCTTGGGGAAATCCTTCGCCATGTGCCCCTCTTTTCCACATTTGTAGCAAATCCCCACCCGACAAGATCCCTCGTGACTCTTGTCGCACTTGCCACGATTACGGCCCCTACTGGCCCCGAACTCTCACATCAGCGGGCTTTTCCCACTTCGTCACCGGCTGTGACTACATCGGTCTCCGGTACCTCCCCTCCTCCCTGGCCTGTAACTCTAGCTCAATCTCCCTCCGTCAGACATTAGTCTGCAACTCGGCCAATGTCCGGTAAGACAAGTTTGCCACGAACTCCTGTATATCCCTCCTCGATATACTTAGATAACGACTCACACATGCCTGCTCAATAGACACATGCTTAGGGCAAAACATCGCCCTCTCATGAAACATCCTCTAAATCTCAGTCATAGTTTCTGTCTTCTGCTTGAGAGATAGAAAATCCTAGGCCAACCATTCCCTCTCCACCTGGGGAACATACTCATCTTGGAACAAATGGGTGACCGCTCCCACATCACTGCAACATGGTCTGTAGGAGTAAAACTTGTTGTCACAAACTTCCACCAGTCCTTCGCTCCTAAGCGAAGCTGGTTCAGTGCAAATTGCAGAAAATCGAACAATTATACAATATTTTCCTTATGTAACACGTTGGGATTATTTAGCTACTATGTTCACAGAAGCAATAACTATAAATGCACCAGAGTAATTAGGCAATATTCAAGTCCCTAAAACGGCCAGTTATATCAGAGTCATTATGTTGGAGTTAAGTCATATAGCTTTGCAACCAAACTCTCAAGTGCTTTGGGAACGAACACGTATAAAAGCATCCCGCAATATCAGAAATCCATCTCATGGAAGCAATCGGATCTTGTGTCCCATCAAACTCTAGTGGCTTCGTGTTGCTGAACTCTCGGAACAACAACGAGTCATCTCCATGTGGCCTAGCAGCAGCTCTGGTTGCGGTGGCTGCAGAAGCAGCCTTAGTAACAACAATGTAAAGCTCATCAAATATCTCAATCTGTGTGGTCTTAATAGACCCAAAAATCTCCGATATCTCCTCTCGAATAGCTCTGACCACCTCCTCATGAATGATCCGACAGATCTCCTCGTCGCTGGAACTACTGCCCTTGGGGTTATGGCACGTACCGACCATGATGTCTCTGAAACCCAACACAAAAATCATCAGATGCTCGCTCAAGCATACTCAAACTAGATTTCCCGCCCCTACATGCTCCTTAGTACCCTAAGGATTCTTACTTGGGCTGCATACAAATCTGGTGTTTTCAGTAGTACGAGCCCAATACTACATTCCACACTAACCTGTAGTCACCCCAAGTCCTCCTCCTAGGATCCTAATTCACACGTACTCTATGACTCATGAATAACAAACTACTCTCTCAGCAGACCCCTCATATGCTCATCTAGGTACCTCTCCTAGATTATTCCTCGACTCAGAACTCTTTCTAAGTGATTCCTGCTAGATACTCCTACTCAACACATACTCAAGCCAAACAATAGATAGCAGAAACTTCTAGGCTAAGGCATCACAAATCAGGCAAATCTGGCCCTAAATATGAAATACCTAGCCTATCCTCTAGCATGCATCCCTAACATCTCATAAACATCTCATAACACAAATAAGGGTATTTTAGGAAATCACCGTTCGGGCTCTGGCTGATTGTACACACTGCTCCAACTTGTTTTTCTGTTAAACTCTTTCCCATTTTGGAAAAATCATTTCTTTTGAAAAATTCTCTCAAATCCTCAGTTTGGGTCCAGACACACCCGAAGGTATATCCAAATCCCTCAAACCAAGGCTCTGATACCAACTTGTAACACCGTAAAATTTCAAACAAAAAGTTTCATTTAAAATTCACTATAATCTCATTAACACAATCACAAACCCCCCAAAATATCGAGTTATCAAAAACATATGTTCATAAATTGTTTAAAACACACTCCATGATCCTCCTAAACATATCTCCAACTCGTGTGTGTACAATCAAGCTGGTGCCTTCCCGTGATCTTGAGAAGTAGCTGAAACACATAACACATAACATAGTAAGCACGAAGCTTAGTGAGTTTCCCAAAATACCACAAATATCTCATTAACCTCTCATGGCTATGCTCAAATAAGACCCTCTGGTCAATGTGTCTCAATGGGACCCTCTGGTCCCACAACTCGGGTGGAACCTTTGGTCCTAACTCAGTAAGCTCAGAATAATACACAACATAAATCACAAAAGACATAATGCAGGATATCACAATACTCAATATAAGCACATAAGACCCTCCGGTCACACAAAGATTACCACTCTAGGTAAGTATATTGAGAAGACTCGCCGCGTAAGCAAGCAAATGAATAACCTCGTATATGAATCTCGAACTTGCCTCCGCCTAACACATAGGATAATTATCTCTAATCAACACTTAAATCACGACTCTAAATAAACCAAGTTATTTTCTCTCTCAACTCTTGGAATGGGTAAAAGACCATTTTACCCCTCCATGGTCCCCATAATCCCTGCCTTGACCAAACCCTAAAGTCAACATAAGTCAACACTCGAGTCAACAGTCCATGTTGACCCGACTCGCTGAGTGTATATATGTGACTCGTCGAGTCCCTTTGTTTTCTCTTAAATGTCACGAAAATCCAACTTAACTCGTCGAGTTGTCTCATCAACTCGCCGAGTTACTCATGTCCAGACTCATTGGGGGAAACCCTAGCCGACTCGTCGAGTCAGCTGATTGACTCGACGAGTCCATTCAGTCTATTTCCTCATTCAAACATTTTAAGTTAGATCTATAATCCCAAACTCTAGATCTAGCCTCCCAAGGCTCGAATGTCACGTAAAGCTGCAATACAAACTCCAACAACGGTTAGATGCACAAAAGCTCAGATCTTTTGGCTCTCAAGTCCTCCTATAGTCCAGATCTAAGGTTTCAACCTCATGATATGCTCAAATAAATCATTGTCAAAGAATGGATGGGAGAAAACCCTAAAAATCTCCCTAAACTAAGATCTCACATAGGAAAGGTCAAAATAGGAGCTTTTTACCTTTGCACTGAAGCTAAACACTGAAGAACTCTGGATCCACAACCCCTCCTTAATCAAACACACCAACGTCTCCAAATCTCCTTCAAAGGATGCACAAAACCACTCAAATTAGTCTCTCTCTCTCTCTCAATCTTATCGATTAGGGTTTTACACAGGGGAGTTGCGCGGCTGGTGAGGCAGAAATGAGGGCTTAAGGTCCTTTAAATATGACACAAACCCGAAAGATTAATGTTTCCACTCGCAGCGCCAACTCGTCGAGTTGGTCTCTCCGACTTGCTGAGTTGGTTTAAAAACCCATGTGGTCAATTCGTTTCTACTCGACGAGTTGGGGCACCTACTTGTTGAGTTGCCCACTTAACTCATAATTAAATACTCATTTTGTCCCAAAATTGTAGTCCATCTTTCCTTTTTGGTTTGTCCCAAAATAATAGTCCACTTCTAAAAATAAATAGCATTTTTACCAAAATACCTCCTCATTATTACTTAACCAACTAAGCATTTAATTGAACATTAAATGCAAAGTAAGGACAAAACTGTCATTTTATTAAATAAAGTTAGTGGTAATTAATGTTTTTCTTAATCTGTGTGTTTTTTGTCTGTGGACAATAATATTGAGACGGAGGGAGTATATAAATATTATACCTAGGAGTCGGGATGTTACAGAGAAGTTGTTGAATATGTTCGGGCTAAGGGTTGGCATAGTATAAAATTGTTGCACAATTTGAAATTGAAATTAGGGGAGGGGTTAACTAAATAGGGGTATCAATTTGGTTAGTAAAGTGGTATCGATGAATCGAAAATAAAAACGTTTATAATTTGTGTGTTTAAACTAATAGTATAAGATTTTTTTCTACTTGGATCTTAGGGTGAGATTGTTGGAAGATTTGTTGGGATCCATTATTGATAAAAAAAAAAAGGATTGAACGATAGAAATATCATAGAAAGTTGTATGAAAATAAATGTTAAAGTATTTTATAGAGTGGTTATTTTTTAAAAAACAAAATATATAAATTTGGAACATAGCTCATGAGAGAGAGAGAGAGAGAGAGAGTTTAGTTGTGGTGTTATAGCACATGTATTGTGCTTTGTAACACTAAAAACAATAGAAGCCGTCCAGCTTTATAAAATGAATTTTTTTTTTATACGGTTGGACGGCTGATGAAACATAGTATTTAGTTGCTCCTAAACCTAACCTACATTTTTACCACCAAGAACAATGTGTCCCAATTGCATACCTTAATGACTCCAAACAAGTGCGTTAAAGATAACTCGTATTTAAGCGTTACTATCATCCGACATTACATATAATATGTTTACATAAAATAAGAACAAGAAAGCCGTATTAAAAAGTTTAAAAATAGTTGTGACATAATATTATAAGAATCAAACAAAACAAGATAAAAATAAATAAATGAAAAGCAAAAGCCGGCTAATAGTTGGATGAGGTCGGTGAATAGTGATTTGTCAAGCCAGAGAGCCACTTGACACCGAGCATGCGTCTCTGCCCGCCTGCTTCCTACACAATTCATGCCAACTCTAAATACAAGGCCACCCCCTTCCACTTTGTCAACTAAATACCAATTACCACATTTTTATAAATTAATATTCTTTTAAAAACATAAATAAATCTTAAATACTTAAGAAAGAAAAGAAGTGCAGGCCCACTATGCAATATATAGGCGTGATCTTCCTCTTATATAATAATAATAAAAATAACAATAATAATAATAATAATATAAAGAAGCAAAAACCGTTTAATGTTATTGTAACGTGGTTATGATTTTAATTAGTGACAGACAACTTCACGTGGCTTGATTCCTACCAAACAGCCTGTTAATGGTCATTAGTACTTTTGGAAACTGCTTAGTTTTATAAATAATCCGATTTTTGGTGTATGAATAATGAATTATAATTGAAAGAAAATGCACAGCATCATCGTTATTATTATTATTGGATTTTTACAATTAAATAAGTATTTAAATATATCCACCATGTAATAATAGTCTAGAAAGAGTGTACCGGAAATCACATAAATACGTGGGAACAAACTTCTTCAATAATTATATATTCCTTTTGCATTGTTCTTTTGAAGTTATATTATTGTTCATTGCATTTTCAAAATACCAATATCAATTTGTTAAATACATGGAATACTTTTTTTCAAGTCGTTTCTTTTTACATCACTTATAGTTGTTATCTTATCTTCTTAAAAAAGTAGATCAACAGCGATCTAGTTTTTGTAATTTTAATACGAATAAGGGTCGCTAGAAACGGATTATATTTTCAACAAAATTGACAAAATTAATACCTATAAACTCAAAATCAAGTGTGCCAAAATTGAAATTTCATATGAGTTTCTCTAAGATAAGTTCCGGCTCCAAGATGGGTACACCATGAACGATAGGTTTTACCTATGGCCGAAAAATCCGATAAGCCCACAAAAATTTTAGTAAGCTTAATATATAACTAAGTTAATTTTAAATAAAACCCAAAACCTATAACAGAAATTATTTTGCCTATCTAGTTTGTAGTTTGTAGGTTACTTTCCGGTATATATATATATATATATATATATATATATATATATATATATATATATATATATATATATATATATATATATATATATATATATATATATATATATATATATATATATATATATATATATATGAAGAATCATTTGAGAACTTATAGTTTTCGAGAACCCGAGAACTAAAAGTAAGGTGTTAGATAAAAAAAGGAGGGTCCAAATTCATTGTGGCGTTTTTGCAAATAAGTAGAAAAAATAAGAAAGAAGAGTATCTTAATTAAATCAACCAAGGGTATTATAGGAAACAAAAATATAATTAAATCATATTCTAAATTGAATTTCTGATAAACTAAACTTCCTTCTCTCCCCTCTCGCTCTCTCTCAAACAACTGAATCCATCATCCGAAGACTCACCTTCGATGAATCGCCTCCAATCCTCCATCCTATTCGATGCTTCTGAGTTCTCTATGATTTTGAAAATGCCTCTCATCATTCTAGAATCATTTCATCAATTTGACTTACATCAGTTGCAAGGATTAGGATTTGTCGATTATGTTCCCAAAAGTCATAATCATAAATCAGAGTATCCCAAAATCAACACTCATAAAAATCCAAAGGATGTGCACGATCAAGCATTCGCCTTGATATTGTCCTCTGAAGTACCTGAAACCGTCACAACCAAATTGTAAGCCAAAGTTTAGTGAGTTCCCCTAAGCTACCACACACAACAATACAGATAGCATCATACATATGTGAGGGCTTCATTCCTTTAGACACTCCAAGAGGTAAGGGTTTCACTCCTAGATACAAAAAGGGTAAAACACAACTTGGCTTAATTCTTTAAGCACTTAATCTTGAATACTTTGAGTTCGACTTTTCCAGAAATGTTCTAGCATCATAAAATAACATAAAACCCTTACTTTCCATACATGCATGTACCATACATGTCTTAGGCTCTTATTAGGTCAAAATGAGGGTTTTTAACCTAAAATTCGTGCATGATACCAAAACTCACTACAAATCCAGATCCAAGGCACCAAACTCTCTAAATGGATTGGAGATTCATAAAGTTGCAAACTTTATGAGATCTCACCACTCCAACAATTAAGAACACAAACATTTAGGTACAAAGCTCAATACCTAGCAAACTACTAAGATAAAAATCAAGTGTTGGACACTTACAAAGGTCCAGAAGAATGGTAACACAAAGGAGGAGGTCTTGCTTATAGGGATGCCAATGGGTCAGGGATGGGGCGGGGTTTACCATCCCTGTCCCCTTCCCCGAGTCTGTAACCTCATACCCATCCCCATCCCCATACTCAATGGAGGTGGGGAATTTAATCCCCTCCCCTTTAAATTTCGGGCTTATCCCCGACAGATCACCGAACCATCCCCGACCAATCCCTATTCTATGTTCATAATAAATCAACTTACAAAAAAATAACTTTGCCTTTAATAAGCTATCAAAACCAGATGTCATAATTAGATTATGTTTACATGAATCATAAAGTTTAACAACCATTAAAATGAGAATATGATTACACAAAAGAAATTTCAATCTTTGGTTCTATTTGTTTGCTTGAAAAATTAGTCAACATCATCATCATATGCAACTGTTTGATCAAAAGCCTTTGGTTCTCCTTACCTTTTACCTGAAACATATAAAACTTATTTTTAGAAAAACTAATATTTGTACACATGTATGATATAACAATTGAAACACCCAAATCAGGTATGACTTTATAGCCCTTAAAGTATCTTGATTTTGGCATGAGAGACCCTTAAGTACGTTGGGCGTACTTATGAGTACACTTAGCGTACTTGGTGAGGTGGAACGCGGAAGAGCAGCACATACGTTGGGCATACCAGGAGTACGCTGGGCATACGTGCCAACATGTTCAAACCCTAAAAACCGGACTTAAGACCTATATAAACATCCTTAACTCCTTTGAGCCTCACCTTTATCAACCTCCTTGACCTTCAAACGCCCCTGAAAAACCCTAATATCATTTGTGAGTGTAGCTTGAGCTTTAAGAGTGCATTTGTGGTTCTTTTAGTGTTCATCCAAGAAGAAGAAGTTGCCAAGGGAGCTTGGAGTGTCACTTGGCTTCAAGAATATGCTTATTGTCGACCTTGAGGAGCTTCTGGAGGTATAAAGCTTATACCTTTCCATTTTAATCACTAGATCTAGCTAGGGTTTCTAGTCTTGTCCCTTTAGTTGGTCTTGGACCCTTTTCTTGTGAGTGAAGCAACTCTAGAGGATGGAGATGACAGGTCTAAGGTCCTTTAGTCCTTTTCCAACATAAAAATGGAGTCTTGGTGGAAGTTTTTGTTGGATTAGTGTCTAAGTCCATAACTATAATTGGTATGTACTTGACCCGACTCGACCTGTTCCATTTGGGTTGCATGGCATCAGAACATTTGGATACATTGTTTGTGAGAAGAGGACATTTGTGACATATTAATATATTATAAGTTCTAATATATTAATATGAAATCATGTTATTTAATTAGTATTGATCAAGAATAAATTTGGACTTAATTTAGTGATCAAAAGGGACTAAGTAAATATATGGGGATTGATTGTGTAAATCATTCATTCTTATATATGTGGGCTTATGATCCAAGGTTCCTTATGTTGGTTTTAACCCATGTGGTGACCCATGGATACTCCATGGAGGTTAAAACCCATGAAGCATAAGGGATGGGTAAAGTTATGGGTTACATGGTGTAACCCTAATGTGCACACTATAAGGACCCCTTTAGCTCAAGAAATTGGCAATAGTGATACATATGTGAGTGCTAGCCGATTTGAGCATGGAGTGTCTTCTTCTCGTGGTTATTCCATGTGTTAGTGATGTTGTGTGAACCATTTGAGGTGTCGCACTTGGGGAACTAGGCTCTCGAGCATCATGGAGTCAAGCTACATCCAGAGGTATGTATTCTAACTTTTTATATTACCCAAGTATCAAAAGATTGTATGCTAGATAGGGTAATACCTTGGAATATTCATATTTGCATGTATAATAGAGAAAACATAGATCCAAGGTATTTAGGGTTGCATGTACACTTAGGAGTGTTAGAATGCTCATAACCTAACATTTTTGATCTCATGCATGGGTTAAGAGCTTCAAAATGGTCTTAATGAGGGTGTTGGGATCATATAGGACAGGCAAAGGCATAAAGTTGCCAACTTTATGCCTTGGATTGGCTTAACAGGCCTAGATCTGACTTCTGGACGTAAAAGAATCGTGCTTTAAGCACTTAATGGAAAAAGTGCTTAATCTGTTAGTACGTCGGGCGTAGATCATTATATGCCACACGTAAGTCCCTGATCCCCAGTACGCTGCGCGTACCAGGGTGGTACGTTGAGTGTACGCGTCGCAGACGGGATTGGACCTGTTTTGTGCTTTTGGGCTATTAGGACTCACTTGGTTATTGGACTTGGTTGCATTCTATGAATAGTGGTCCATTTCATCTATTATGGGCCTTGGATATATTGATTGGGCTTTAATGGGCCAAGAGGCCCATTAATGAGGTTGGACTTAGACTTTGGGCCCATTAGAAAAGAAAGGATAATTGGGCCTCATGAAGGGGTTGAAGTTTTGGTTTCTTTTGACTAAGTAAGGTCTTGAAATTAATTTATTGTTGTCATACAACACGGGAGGTTTCAGACTGTTAGGAGAGCAACTTTTGTATTTCAGCGGACATAGGTGAGTCTCCTCACCATACCAATGGGTCTAAGGCACCAAGGTCGGCCCATTATGTGATCATGATATATGTGTTAGTTATTCTGTGTTTGATATGCTATGTGATTGTATGTTTTTTATGGAAGACCATGGGAGAGCCCATCACACTTGGATGTAAGACCATGAGGAGAGCCCATGGCTTTCCTATCAAAGACCATGGGAGAGCCCATGACACTTAGGTGTAAGACCATGTAGGGAGCCCATGACATCGTGGAGTAAGACCCTAGGGACGAGCCCACGACATCCTTATCTATTATATGCATGGCTTATGTGATATGTGTGTAACTTTAATTAGCTAACAGGATATGTGTATGTGTAGTATGTGGTATGCTCTTGGGAACTCACTAAGCATTTTGGTTACAGGTTGTTGATTTGTTTTTTGTACATCTGAGCCCAAGGGCAAGGGCATGGCGTGATGGCACGGCGTGCACTCTATCTCTCTTCCATTGATACATTTTGGGGACACCTAATGTTTTTGAATAATATTGTATTGAACGTGGTTTTGAAAAACAATTGTGTTTGGATTTATTGGTTATGCTAATGTGTTTGACTAATTAAAAATGAAAAAAAATTTCTTTTAAAAATTTGGGTCATTACAAGTTGGTATCAGAGCCTTGGTTTGAGGGATTCGAGCACACTCTCGACTGTGGTAGGACTCAAACTAAGGAAATGGTAAAATTGTTTTCAAAAAGTAACTTAAAAAGAGTTTTCAAAAGGAAATGAAAAGATGAGATGCAACGTGCGTGATCAGCCGAGCCAAGTAAGTTGTTCCCCCAATATGTTAGCCATGTTATACTAATAGTTGAGCTTTGTTGATTATATGGAAATTTCTATGTGTATGCTTTTAAATTGTATACGGTAAGGAGCTTATAGCCTCAGAATGATCGATTTGGCCTTATTTCCTATTCCTTGTTTGGTTGTGGTCCTAGGGTAGAATCTTTTATTGGAAAGTCTATTTGATCCTTTTCTGTGTACAATTTGCATGCATAAAGGCAACCTGTCATGATTGGCTTTATTGATTTGAGTAGAATAAATCTTAGGACAGCTTGAGATTTGATGTATGCAGTAGTTTGTGGAATGTGGTTTAGTATGGGGCAAATTAGGGTTGTCCGGTAGGGCATTGGGGAAAGGTACAGATAGGTGTGGAAGGTTGTATTGGGCCCATACTACTGAAAGTACAGGACCCGTACCTGACCCAATGTTAGGTATGACGATTTCAAGGAGGACCAGTGTGGGAAGATCCCTTATATGGAAATCCTGATCATTATAATTTATGATATTTCATTCCATCATGGTGGTGACAGGATTTGGAGCAGAAGGATCAGGATCGGGGTCTGGGTCTGGGGCAGGATCGGGTGACAATGCCGATGTCATCGATGAGAGGCTGCGTGAGCTCATTACAGCCGAGGTTACCAGGGGCATCCTTGATGCGACCCCGATCATTTTCGGGATGGTCAAGGAGGGCATGATGGAGATTATGGAGGAGAGACTCAGGGCATTCAGGGCTGACGTTGCTGCGGGTCAGGTTGGGACCTGAAATCCCTCATTCTAGGAGTTCAAGGCGTGCAGGGCACCAGAGTTTCTTAGGGTCAGGGACCCCATTGTTAGTCGACGCTGGGTGGTGGATATCAAAAATGCCCAGCAGACGAGTTCTTGTCCGGATGCGGCCAAGGTGGGTTTTATGTCATGTATGCTGAGAGACAGAGTCCGAGATTGGTGGGGAGAGGTGACAAATCAGGTGGGGGCGACTGGTGTGGCTGAGATGATGTGGGACGAGTTTTTTCGGCGATTCAATGCAGAGTTTTCACCACCTATTGGGGCGTAACGGTTGGTGAGGGAGTTTCACGACCTTCGGCAGACCACCGAAACTATGGCGGAGATCACCACCAAGTTTCAGGAACGATCTTTGTTGATCCCATAGTACGCTACAAATGAGGAATTAAGGAGGAAGAGATATCATTCCATGCTGAGGGATGATATTTGGGAGTTTGTGAGTTTTACAGGGTGCAAAACCCTGAATGAGATGGTGGAAAAGGACCAAGAATGGGAGATGGAGTTAGATTTCCGCACCAAATGAAAACCAGAGCAGGCACAAACAACAGTGGGCCAGTCTAAGAAGCCTAAGACCTCAGATACTTCTAGCAGGGGCCAGTAGATCCGGAGCTGGTGTGCCAAGTGCGGAAAACCGCACAATGAGGCTTGTCGAGGGGCAGCCTCAGGATGCTATGTTTGTGGCTAATTAGGCCATGTGATCAGGGATTGCCCCAAGAAGGGCTTGATTTCCTTCTACTGCAACCAGACCGACCACAACGGGCCAATTGTCCGAAGTTACAGGGAGGGGGAGGAGCGGTGGCGGCGCTTGCGCTCGCCACGATGAGGATTACTGATGGATGCCTTATCAAGGCGGAAGTCCCGACGGTGAAGAGCCATGCATTTCAGTTAACCACCGAGGAGGCTCGGGCAGCGCCAGACGTTGTGGCTGGTACGTATATATTATTCTCTGCTCATTATGATTTGTATGACTTATGTATGTATTATGCTTGTATAGGGACCTTTTTGGTCAATGGTATGATGACGCATGTTTTGTTTGATTTAGGGGCTACCCGATCGTTCGTATCTCTTGCGCTAAGCAAGAAGTTCAGGGACGCGCCCGAAGCTCTGGATTCTTCACTCGAGGTGGAGATTGCAGATGACAGCACCGTTAGTTCTACGAGGGTGTATCGGGATTGTGTCCTAAATGTTCTTAGAGAGAGGTTTCGTGTCGACCTAGTCCAAATACCGTTGCGAGGGCTGAAGGTGATTATTGGGATGGATTGGCTGGGGGCCAACGAGGCTATGATCGATTGTGAGTGCCAGTTGGTGAGGGTTCGAACCCCAAGTGGGGGAGAACTGGTTATTCATGGTGAGAGGGTCTCACAGGGACTAACCCTCTGTTTGGCTGCAAGGGCTCGGAGGTTTTTACAGCAGGGTTGCACGGGATTTTTGGCTTATATCTCAAATACGAGGGTAGAGACCATGATGGTTGTGGGCGGTGTGCCAGTTGTACAGGATTTTCAGAATGTTTTCCCCGAAGAGCTACCAAGGGTGCCTCCGGACAGGCTGGTGGAGTTTCGTATCGACTTGGTGTCAGGTGTCGTTCCAATAGCAAGGGCACCATATCGGTTGGCACCACCAGAGATGCAGGAGTTGTCTATGCAGCTTCAGGAACTGCTAGACCGAGGGTTCATTCGTCTGAGCAGTTTCTCGTGAGGAGCACCGATCCTTTTTGTGAAAAAGAAGGACGAATCTCATAGGATGTGCATCGATTATAGGGAACTGAATAAACTAACGGTGAAGAACCTTTATCCGTTGCCGATGATCGTTGATTTGTTAGATCAGCTTCAGGGTGTGTCTTGGTTTTCCAAGATTGATCTTCGGTCTGGGTATCATCAGATGAGGATCCGGGATGAGGATATACCGAAGACGGATTTTAGGACTGGGTATGGGCACTATGAGTTTGTGGTGATGCTGTTTGGACTCACCAATGCCCCAACAACGTTCATGGACCTCATGAATTGAGTGTGTAGGCCGATGTTGGATCGGTGTGTGATTGTTTTTAGCGATGATATTCTTGTCTACTCTAAGACTAAGGAGCAGCATGAACAACATTTGAGGGAGGTATTAGAGACCCTGAGGGCAGAGAAACTTTATGCGAAGTTCTCCAAGTGTGATTTCTGGCAGTGGAAAGTACAATTTTTGGGGCATGTCATCAATCAGGAGGGTATTTTGGTTGATCCAACAAAGGTTGAGGCAGTGATGCGGTGAGAAGTACTGAGGAATGAATCAGATATTTATAGTTTCTTGGGCTAAGTGGGATGCTATCAGAGATTTATCCAAGACTTCTCCAAGATTTTCGTGCCTTTGACCCACTTGACCAAGAAACATGTGAGTGTTCGGTGGGGTGCGGATCAACAGATGGCTTTTGAGACCCTGAGACGGAGGTTATGCGATGCTCCGATTCTAGTACTACCTGAGGGGTTAGAGGATTTTTTGGTGTACTGCGATGTGTCGATCTCAGGGTTAGGTGCAGTACTGATGCAGATGGGGCATGTGATAGCTTACGCCTCGAGGCAGTTGATGCCTCATGAGGCGAATTACCCCACTCATGACTTGGAATTGGGAGCAGTGGTGTTTTCCCTCATGATTTGGAGGCACTATTTATATAGAGTGCGGTTTAGTATATATACCGATCACAAGAGTTTGAAGTATCCGATGGATCAGCAGAACCTCAACATGCGACAAAGGAGGTAGTTGGATGTGCTGAAGGATTATGATTACGAGATTCTATACCGCCCAGGGAAGGCCAACGTGGTGGCCGATTCTTTGAGCCGCAAGAAGGAGGGGTCCTTGATTAGGGACATGTGTATGAGGATGACCGTGATTTTTCCTTTGTTGGATATGATCAGGGAGGCCCAAGTCGAGGGGGCGAAGAAGGAGAATTGGAAGATAGAGAAAATTCGGGGACAATATCCTTTGTTTGTCAAGGATAGTCGCGGCCTTTTGACTCAGTGTGGCCGAGTATAGGTACCAGTGATAGGGGAGTGAGACAGAGGTTATTAGAGGAAGTGCACAAGTCCAAGTTCTCTATACACCTAGGAGCTATGAAAATGTATAGGGACTTGAGGCTGAGTTATTGGTGGCCCTGCATGAAGCGGGAAATCGCTTGGTTCGTGGAGTGGTGCTTGACCTGCAGGAAGGTCAAGGCTGAGCATCAACGACCTCATGGAAAGGTTCAGCCACTACCCATTCCCATGTGGACGTGGGAAGAGATCACCATGGACTTCATCACAAAGTTTCCTAGGACGGCAAGGGGAGTGGACACTATATGGGTGATCGTGGACAGGCGGACGAAGAGTGCCCACTTTATTCTGATTTTTGAGAGTATATCTGCGGAGAAGTTGGCAGACATTTATGTACGCGAGGTGGTGGCTAGACACGGGGTGCCCATGTCTATAGTCTCCGACAGGGATGTCCGGTTCACTTCCAGGTTTTGGAAGAAGTTTCACGAGGAACTGGGCACTCAACTACATTTCAGTACGGCATACCACCCTTAGACTGACAGTTAGAGTGAGAGGACAATCCAAATCCCGTAGGACATGCTTCAGGCATGCGTACTGGATTTTGGAGGGAGTTGGGATACATATCTCCCATTGGCAGAGTTCTCGTACAACAATAGTTATCAAGCTTGTATTGACCGAGCCCCATTCGAGATGTTATATGGTCGGAGGTGCAGGATCCCAGTGTGTTGGGATGAGGTTGGACATCGGGTCATGGGGAGCACCGAGGTAGTGCTCCAGACTACCGAATTGATTCAGCAGGTGCGCGACCGGCTGCGAGTCGCGCAGAGCCGCCAGACGAGTTATGCTGATCGACGATGATCAAACCTTGAGTTCCAGGTGAGGGACTTTGTACTGCTGAAGGTGTCGCCTTGGAAAGGGATTATCAGGTTCCAAAAGAGAGGCAAGTTGGGGCCTCGGTTTATAGGCCCGTTCAGGATCTCGACCCGAGTGGGCAAGGTGGTGTATTGTTGAGAGCTGACAGAGGAGCTTAGTCAGATTCACAATACCTTCCATGTGTCTTAACTTTGGAAGTGTGTTGCTGACGAGTCCGCAGTCATTTCCTTAGATGGTATTCGGGTGGATGAGAGCCTAAATTATGCGGAGAGGCCGGTCTCCATATTAGACCAGAAGATGAATGGTCTTCAGAACAAGGAGGTGAAATTGTTAAAGGTGCGCGACAGCACCGAAAGGGTTCTGAATGGACCTGGGAGCCAATGGAGGAGATGTGGGAGCATTACCCCGATTTGTTGGAAGCTACGGACTTCGGGGACGAAATCTAGGCCATGTTGGGGAGAGTTATAGCACCTAAATCAGGTATGACTTTATAGCCCTTGAAGTATCTTGATTTTGGCATGAGAGTCCCTTAAGTACGCTGGGCGTACTTATGAGTACGCTTAGCATACTTGGTGAGGAGGAACATGGAGGAGCAGCACATACGTTGGGCGTACCAGGAGTACGTTGGGCATACATGCCAGCATGCTCAAACCCTAAAAACCGGACTTGAGACCTATATAAAAATCCTTAACTCCTTTGAACCTCACCCTTATCAGCCTCCTTCACATTCAAATGCCCCTGAAAAATCCTAATATCATTTGTGAGTGTAGCTTGAGCTTTAAGAGTGCATTTGTGGTTCTTTTAGTGTTCATCCAAGAAGAAGAAGTTGCCAAGGGAGCTTGGAGTGTCACTTAGCTTCAAGAATCTGCTTATTGTCGACCTTGAGGAGCTTCTGGAGGTATAAAGCTTATACCTTTCCGTTTTAATCACTAGATCTAGCTAGGGTTTCTAGTCTTGTCCCTTTAGTTGGTCCTGGACCCTTTTCTTGTGAGTTAAGCAACTCCAGAGGATGGAGATGACAGATCTGAGGTCCCTTAGTCCTTTTCCAACATAAAAATGGAGTCTTTGTGGATGTTTTGACCTCATTCATGGGTTAAGAGCTTCAAAATGGTCTTAATGAGGGTATTGGGATAATATGGGACATGCAAAGGCATAAAGTTGCCAACTTTATGCCTTGGGTCATCTTAATAGGCCTATATCTGACTTCTGGACGTAAAAGAATTGAACTTTAAGCACGTAATGGAAAAAGTGCTTAATCTGTTAGTACGTCGGGCGTAGATCTGTGTACGCCGCACGTAAGTCCTCGAGCCCCAGTACGCTGCGCGTACCAAGGTGGTACGCTGAGCGTACGCGTCGCAGACGGGCTTCGACCTGTTTTGGGCTTTTGGGCTATTGGGCCTCACTTGGTTATGGGCCTTCGATATATTGATTGGGATTTAATGGGCCAAGAGGCCCATTAATGAGGTTGGGCTTAGACTTTGGGCCCATTAGCAAAGAAAGGATAATTGGGCCTCATGAAGGGGTTGAAGTTTGGGTTTGTTTTGACTAAGAAAGGTCTTGACATTAATTTATTGTTATCATTCAGCACGGGAGGTTTCAGACTATTAGGAGAGCAGCTTTTGTATTTCAACGGACAGAGGTGAGTCTCCTCACCATACCAATGGGTCTAAGGCACCAAGGCCGGCCCATTATGTGATCATGATATATGTATTAGTTATTCTGTGTTTGATATGCTATGTGATTTTGTGTTTTGCATGGAAGACCATCAGAGAGCCCATGACACTTGGATGTAAGACCATGAGGAGAGCCCTTGGCTTTCCTATCAAAGACCATGGGAGATCCCATGCCACTTAGGTGTAAGACCATGTGGGCAGCCCATGGAATTCTAGAGTAAGACCTTGGGGACGAGCCCACGACATCCTTATCTATTGTGTGCATGGCTTATGTGATATGTGTGTAGCTTTAATTAGCTAACATGATATGTGTATGGGTAGTGTGTGGTATGCTTTGGGGAACTCACTAAGAATTTTGCTTACAGGTTGTTGATTTGTTTCAGGTACATCTGAGCCCAAGGGAAAGGGCAAGGCGTGTGGCGCGACGTGCACTCTATCTCTCTTCCATTGATACATTTTGGGGACACTCTGATGTTTTTGAAAAATATTGTATTGAACGTGGTTTTGAAAACAATTGTGTTTGTATTTCTTGGTTATGCAAATGTGTTTGACTAATTAAAAGTGATAATTTTCTTTGAAAAATTTGGGTCGTTACAACAATTGATATATTTATTAAAAATTTACCTTGAAGTTCCTTCCATAACCAACTTTGGCCACACATTAATGCCCCGACTGTTTCCAGTTTGAGTCGGTTATGTTTTTTTGTCACCTTATTCCTTCTCATGCTAAAATATGATTCTGAAGCAACTGTAGAAATTGCAATGGCTAAGATATATCTAGCAATCTATAATATTGGAAACTTAGAGCCATTGCACTTCCACCACATTAATATATTTAAAACTTCCTCATTCAGTAACAACTTTTGTAACGCCCCAAATTTCAAATACCAAAATAACTTAACATAGTCCCAAAACTTCCAAAATTCAAGATTTAAATACTAACGTAATTATTAATAATAACAGCGGAAGCCAATAGAAATTTAATTAAACACTTGGTACGCTACGTCTTCCTCAAAACTTGTCGCCTTCTTCAAGTATGAACTTTATCCTTTCCATTCCTGCTGCCACTTGCTACGTTATTTCCTGGGTTTTGTGCATTTAAAGATTCTAATGGGTAAGCCTAGGGCCTAGTGAGTTCGTGGTTTTCATGCATATTGACGTCAATAAAATAAAATAATGCAACAATTTATCAATATAAATCTTTTCATTTCTTTCCACCCTTGCTGACACATTAGGGAACTACTGTCACTTCCAGGGAACGAGTCCCTCTGCCGGGCACAACAAATATGCTTACGGCTAGATAAACAGAGCGTAAGCTCTCCGCCGCGTACTAACACCCCGTACGACGACTAATAATAAGACCGTGTAAATACACCTGTTCCCTATATGTCACCCACCACTTTCACCCTTTTATATGAAATAATTCACAAAATTTCACACAAATATTCATAGCAATAACAACAGTAACATATAATTACAAATAATTTAGAATCAACTTTTCATGCAAACAACCACAAAATTCACACGAAACTCACCTTGTTGGCGCAGGTCTTAACCAAGCTTGTCACGCTACCCGCACCCTACATTTAACCAACATATTTTCTAAGGCTTCAATCCTAGAAAAACATCCTATGTGTTCGTTTTAGTCCCACTATCCACGTATCTCGTTCGGCCAACCAATAACAATCCAATTATGTTAATTACAAAATTCGTAATAACTTTAGAACTAATATTATATCTTCTTTCGAAGTTAAAGTTTCACCGTTAAAGTTAATACTCAAAAGCCAAACAAAAATAAATAAATAAAATAAACCAAAATAATAAAAAAAAACTTTAAATTAACAAGACTTGTGGTTTTGAAATCACTAATAAAACTACCATTAATGGATACTAACCAATTATTAATATTGCAGGGACTATTACCGTAACTTATGTTTACATATGAAATATGAAAAGCAGTTGTACAACGTCTTTCTAAAAAAAATCAAATCTGTCAACTTATCAAAATATAGGTGCTAATTATGTAAAAACCGTTTTAGTTAAAAGAAAAGCCAGTGGGGTGGACGTCACATTTCAAGGAGGGAAAACATAATAATAATAATGGTGCAACATGTACACTAGGATCAAAGTGGTAACGTGGCCTCCTGCTTAGTGGACCAAAACACTCTTTTGTTAGAAGCCCAAAATTATTTATTTAAAACACAAGAAACGAGTACAACCCCAAAAACTCTGATCCAGTTTCTTGTCTTCTCTACCCGAAAAAAAAATCAATTTGCAGCCATTTTTAAATTCAATAAAGCTCTGAAATCCTACCAAATGAATAATTAAATCTACCATTCATTATTTCCACTACATACCAACTTATTTTCAGAAGCAAATACCAAAACATATCCAAATTAAGTTAAATTAACATTTTATTGCACTCAAAATAACACTTCAAAAATTCTCATCAATTCTTAGTATTGTAGCCGAATCGAGACCCTAAGTGGAACCAAAACACACAGAACGACCTTGTAAACATACTCTAACAATTATAACGAGCTGAAATTGAAGGTTTATACCTTGATTTCGAGCACAACTCCAAAAATGCTTTACGAACTTCCTCCTTTGATTTCCTCCTCGATTCTCAATCGTTTCTTGCAATTCCAGTGGGATTTCCACTAGAAATTTCGAGCTCTATATATTGCCTAGGGTTTCATCAGTTACTATCCCCTCAGTTGCTCGAATTTAAGGCTTAATCATGGATGACGGTTTCTAGACATTATACCTCACAATTCCCTTCTAATCAACCCATTAATTTTGAATTAATCATCTTTTATTAACATAACCTGATTATATATATGGTATATATATTTTTTTGATACAAGTTACTACAAACTTCCCCCCTTAGAAAAATTTCGTCCTCGGAATTTTGAATTAAGCAAATAAGTGAGGGTATTTAATCATCATATCTCGCTCGGTCTCCCATGTTGCATCTGAATCTTTATGACACTTCCACTGAACTTTCACTAGAGGTATCTCCACGTTCCTTAACTTTCTAACCTTTCGATCTATAATCGCAATGGGTTCTTCTGTATATCATAGCTTCTCATCAACCTTAATTTCTTGAAGTGGCACTTCCATGGCGGCATCCGCTAGACACTTCTTTAGATTAGAGACATGGAACGTGCTATGAATGCTCTGCATTTCCCTTGGTAGCTCCAATCGATAGGCTACCTCTCCAACTCATTCCTTAATTATAAAGGGTCCAACGTAGCGAGGACTTAACTTCCCCCGCTTACCAAAACGAACAACGCCCTTCCATGGGGACACCTTTATCACCGACCAGAAACATTATTAGCTTTCTCCGCTTATCTGCATAACTTTTCTGCCGATCCTGAGCAACCTTAATGTTATCCCTAATCACCTGGATTTTGTCGGTAGTTTGCTGAACAAGTTCAGGTCCAGCCAACTGTTTCTCCCCCACCTCATTCCAACATAATGGAGTTCTACATTTCCTGCCATATAGAGCCTCATATGGTGTGACTTTTATACTTGCATGATAGCTATTGTTGTAGGAAAACTCTATTAATGGAAAATGAGTTTCCCACGACCCTCCAATATCAATAACACAAGACCTTAACATGTCTTCCAAGGTCTGTATTGTCCGTTCACTTTGCCCATCTGTTTGCGGGTGGTATGTCGTGCTCAATTTTACTCGAGTACCCATTTCTCGTTGGAAGCTACCCCAAAATGTCGACGTAAAATGACTATCCCGATCCGAAATAATAGATAATGGAACTCCATGCAGTTTCACTATCTCGTCAACGTATAATTTAGCTAGCCTTTTGATGAGATTAAAACTTTAATCTTTGAAGATCGATTAGATCTTAAACAGGTAAGTAAATACAAAACAGCAAGAATACGAAAATAAGAACAAGTCAAGAATGAATCAAACGTGTCAAATGATTAAAACAAAATCCTCAGAAGAGCTCTATTAAGAACATCAACTGTAGAGGATTAGTAGGTTACAAGAACGATCAAAGAAATCTGTCAATGCTATCGTTACGCTCTAGATTAATCTTTAAATCCTTAACCTAATATGCATGCAAGCATATACTTATATAGTAAACAAAACAGGCTCTCGGTATGGACAGGCCCAAAACCGGAATACAAAATTACATAAATGACTATCCGAGCCCAAAGACGCAACCCTTGAACAAATCTTCAACCCAACAATCTCCCCCTTTGCGTCAATTGGAGCGAGATCTTCACTTGTTACTTGGGCCAGCAGCGGAGGCGGGTACCTTCTTCTTCACAGTGTTAAACAGACGAGAGATAAGAGCCAGAATCGTCTGCCTAAACCTGATGTACCATTGGATCATGTCGTTGAAGTACTTAACATCATCCGCTGCATTCTCTTTACACTTTCGAATGATCGATAACACATGCTCTAGACAAGCAGTGGTGTAAAGATGTTTGTCAGCTAAAGCGAAGAGACATTTTTGTCCTTCAGCTCTAGTGAACATAACCGAATTGCGTCTCGGGTCGATCTTGCCCATCTTCATTTGATTGAGATCACTGGCCGATCCCACAGGAGCTATCTTCGGTTTCTTCTTCAAGACTGTGGCAACCTCCTGATCCATAAGGGAAACCTCCATGATGTAACAGACAATCATCCTCTTGAGATGGTCTATGATCGGACCATATTCAGCTTCATTTGTCAAGAGGATGTTGTGCAGAACAATCCAATCATGAGGATTGAAATTCGGTAAGTCTGCCAGAGATATAAAGTGTTCAGTTTTCGCAGACCCTCGAATCACCTTGAACCGAACGTTTATGAATCTTCCTTCGGTGTAAGGCTTTAAGAGCCGAACGTTCACTATCTTCTGGGCGCTCCAAGTTAAGTACTGAGGACGAGCAGCCTTCAGATAGAATTCGATCAACTCCCTATCCACCTCAGGGTTCGGATGAGGGACTTCAAAAATACATGAGAAGGCGTAGAAGATAAACGCCTTTCGAGTCAACGGCATGTCGAACTGCGAATCGACAGAATTATAGCAGTCGAACGAAATCACCGGCTCGAGCCATAAGATGCTAGGAGTATCTATGGCCTCTTTAATCATGCGCTCCCGAGTCCAGGCAGGGAAGAGAGTCTTCCTGCTCTCGAGGAGATCGTGGGCTTCCTTCTGCTTGCGTTCAGCTTCTTCAGCCTCTCGCGCCACACGATTAGCATCTTCATCAGCATTGCGACTGTTCTTTCGTTTCAACATGTCAGCAATGGTTTCATCATCTTCATCTTCATCTTCAGCTGTGTTTTTCCCTTTGTCCTTCACACCCGAACCCGAAGCTTGACCAGTTGGAGGTGGTTCGGTTGTGTGAGCAGCTTTGGAAGAAGGAGGTGGTTTCGATCCGGACTTTACTTCTCCCCCTTGTTTCGGATCGGACACGAAACTAGGTAAACCTTCAATTTTGCTGAGAAGGTCCAAGGCAGGAGCAAGTTTTTCAGCAAGGGTTCTCCTCACCGAATAGTTTAGAATAGGATCGTGTGCTTCGAGGATGTTGGATAATGCAGCGTGTACATCCGAAACACATGTCCGGATGGCCTCCCTTTCGGATCGAAGAGCTTCCAGCTATTGTTGAGAGTTGGAAAGCTGAGTGCTCTTGACTTTTAGGGCGGTGGTTTTGGTTGCCAGAACGTCCATCAATGAATTCTCAGCTGCGAGATCCTCCTGAAGCTTAGCGAGGCGCTCATCAATGGAGGCACGAAGGGCCGAGTTGTCGTCGCTTAGTGATTGGAGAAGGTTGGCGAACGAGGTCAACTCCGTTGAGACGAACTTTGCCAATTGCTGAACAATCGGTTCCAAATTTGTCTTGGTAGAATCCGCACTCTCCTGTAATGACTTCAACAGAGAAGAGGCGTCGGGGAATAGTTTATCGACTTTTTCGGTCGCTGCCTCACAGGCTTTGGTAGAGGCTTCGATGGCGGTAGTGGCTGAGGCTACCGAATCATGCTGAGCCCTGGAGAAGGCATCAACAATCTTCTGAAGGGCAGCTTCAGATAAGGAGGACTGTTGGTTGGAAGATGAGGCGAGAAGTAAGTCAACCTTCTCGGTGAGCTCCTTAAGATGCTTCTTTGTTACTGGAGCATCATCCTCATCATCACTCTGAACCTGAAACGGACTAAAATAGACCGAATCGAAGGTCATGTTGTCTCCGCCAAGAAACGGGTTATCTCCATCAGAGGCATGATCTGGAGATGGTGGGGGTGGTGAAGCTGGGGGTGTGGGGGTTTTGGTAGGTTCAGGTGGAGTGTGGGGTGGGGTAGTTTCGGGTGGTGGTTGAGTATGGGTTTCGGTTTGAGGTGGGGCGGTGACGGGTGGTGTTTCGGTTGTAGTGGTATGAACCCCCGTATCAGATACGTTGGTTGTAACCTTTGTAGTGGTTGTGGTAGTATCTGTGAAAATGGGTGGTGGTATAGGGAAAGAGGTTGGTGGAATAGTGGTAGTGGGGATTATGGTCGGAATGGAAGTAGGGATGGTTTGAGGGGGTGAAGGAACTGGTGAATTATGAAGTTCCATCTCTGGGGTAGGTGAGCGAGGTGGTGTGTTGCCTCTTTGAGGGGTTTCGCCTCCTTGAGAGCCATCCGAACCCGAATGCTCATCTTCTGAGGCACTCGAAGAGGAAGGGATTATAAGCTTTCGCTTCGGTTGAGTCTTCCTTCTCTTCGGCTGCAGGGACTGAGCAGGTTTCGTTTGTTTCCTCTTCTTGGGAGAAGGACCTTTAGCAGCTTTGGTCACTTGCTTCCCTTTGTCCGCCTTTTTGCCTCTGTTCACCGGTTTGTCAGCATCGTGGATGGACTTCAGCATTTCCGGTGTGAGTTCCCTTGGTCCAGTTGCCCTGAACTCCTTGATTGTCCGGATCAGCCTGCTGTCAGAGGGAACGTCGCCATACATTGTCTCCGGAATAGAGCCAATGAACGAGAATTTGGATGCATCAGAGACGATGATCTTCTTGGTATGAAACGTACCAATAGAAGACATCGATGCACCAGCAGCAGTGGGAATATCAAACTTGTCCATCGCCCACTTTGTGATTAGGGTCCAGAACCGGGCATACAACACCTCAGAATGTCGTGATGAAGAAGAAAGGCTCTGGAGGAGCTGTTGCCAGAGAACCAACCCAAAATCTAAGTTGATCCCGTTGTAAACTGCATACATGATCGACAAGAAAAGTCGACTAGCACCGTCGGATCCGGAGCTCCGTTCCGACAAGCCCTTGAAGAGGACTGTGAACATGCCGTTCCACTGTGGCGGCAAACAAGATTTCTTGAACTTTGCGACGGAGGTGAGGACCTCCGTGTACCCCATATTGTAGAACATGCTGTAAAGATGCCCAACCGGAATCGTCTCCGGATTAGTTCTTGATGGGTCAGCAGCCAACCCCAGCAATGTGCAGAAACGTTGTCGAGAAATAGAGGTCTTGTGATCAGCAACCTCGAAGAACACCCGGTCGACTGCTTTGTCGTAATAGGCAGTTGCATAAACCTACGAGAGAGTCGTCATGGGCACAGACTCAATCCGGGAGAGAGCCGGAGCTATTTGGGAGTACTTAAGTCACTCGATGATCGGCGACATGTAGGAGTCGTACGCCAGAGGGTTGAGATCGATCACCATGCATTGTTGAGGACGAATAGGAAGGATTTGGGATGTAGCATGGACTGAGGATGATTCCGCCATTGTTGAAGGTATTAGAAGAAGAAGATGAATAATGAAGCTTTTGTGAGTTTTTGCTCTCTAGAAAATCCGGAAGCAGTAAAAAGGTAAATGAGAGTGTTGACTGCCTTTTATAGTGAAGGAATGGAGAGAGAAAAATCGTTTCAAATCTTCTATGCGATGATCACGTAGGAGAGAGAGTGTCAGATTCCTAGGATCACGCCACCCAACAAGTGCCGTTTCAGAGGAAAACCGTTTCAAATCCTCACGCGCCTTTAAGTGCCATAGAGAAATCCCTTGAAATTCGCACACGCGTCCTTGATGTCAGTAAAAGTATGGGCGTTTCAAATCCACACGCGCACCATTTTTACCGTCGTTTGAAATTAAACCTTTTGAACTCCCGCCAAGTCAGCAACCTTTCGTCTTATCTTTTAAATGGCATCTTTTGAATTAAATACCCACGTGGATTATTTTTTACCACAACTTCATAATTAACCACCAAAGTAATAAATCAGCCTGAAATGAATTAGTAACGGAATTTTGGAAAATGAAAGATTGTCGTGCAAAAGAGTGTAAAAAGAAAAGAAATAAAGCAACTCTTTTTAGGATTTACTGTGATGTCAATAATGACACGAAACTAATGATCCCGGGCACGAATCTCTTCCTTCAAGGTCAAGAGAGACCTTAAAGTGTTAAGGTCGATTCCCGTTGAATTACGATCAATCATTTATTAAGAAATGTTGAAAGGCTTCTTTTAATTAGGTTAATTCAGGGTGGCTTTCACTTTGATGCAACAATTCTAATCTTGAAATAAGAAAGAAAGTGATCAAAGTACTTGTGAGACCGGTGTAGTCTGTTGAACAAGTAGGTAGGAGTTGATTTGAAATTGGCTTGGAAAGTATAAAATCTCAAAAAAAATTAAAACCTGGATCCCAAGGGAAGAAATGTTATGGTGTTTAACAATTTCATAGGAATCACACAAAATAAAAGTTGAGATTTCATGAAGGTATATCCGTCAATTCTTTGGTGAAAACTTGAGCAAATTAATTGTTCACCGTCAATTCAGATTTGGTGTTGAATTTTGGGTTTCACTCAGCTCGTAGTAGCACGAAACTAAGATCATAAACCTCAGTGGTAATTTCTGAGAGTCTCAAGGGTTACGTTGATGAAACGAATGTAATGGAGAAATGTAAGGGAGATGGTGTAAGAAAATAAAGTACCTCAGCTGCAAAAAGAAGGACCAAGCAGAAAACTCTTAACTCATGTGAGAAGAGAGTGACGTAGCTCACGATTAGAATAAATGTGATAGCCTTATTGGGAAGACAAGGTTTGTTTATACCAGGTCATGAAGGCTATTATTCAAAATCTTATGAGGCTTGGGACACATACAGCAGCATGCTTCTAGGGACACTTAAGTAATCCAACAATTATATCCCCATAAACGAACGAGCACAAGTAAAATTAAAAAAGAAAAATATTTTTGGAGTTTTTGAAATAGATAAAAAAAATAAGCAAGAAAAAAATAGACTTAAAAAAAACTTTTGAAAACTTTGAAAAACCGAACCCGAGCGTTCGGTTGGTTTCGGTTGAAGAAAATTTTGAAAAACCGAACCCGAGCGTTCGGTTGGTTTCGGTTGAAGAAAATTTTGAAAAACCGAACCCGAGCGTTCGGTTGGTTTCGGTTCAACAAGATTTTGAAAAACCGAACCCGAGCGTTCGGTTGGTTTCGGTTGAAGAAAATTTTGAAAAACCGAACCCGAGCGTTCGGTTGGTTTCGGTTCAACAAAATTTTGAAAAACCGAACCCGAACCTTCGGTAGGTTTCGGTTTTGGAAAATTTTGAGAAACCAAGGAATTTAGACATGCAATTGGGAAAAAAATTTTCAACAAAAAAAAAAAAAACTTTGTACAAGCAGTATACAACCAAGAAAACTACCTTTGTAGTGATGAGCGAGTCAGATGGTTTAACCGAACCCGAACGTTCGGTTGGTTTCGCTTCTTACGTTTAAGGTTGAGAGGTAGTGTGAGGTACCGACTCTGATTCCATCATACCTAGCCCTTGCAAGATTGTATTGAATGATGCTTCAGGAAGAGCTTTGGTAAAGACGTCAGCCAGTTGATCAGTGGTTCTTACGAAATGAACTTCGACGTTTCCATCTTCCACGTGATCTTTGATGAAGTGATACCTCAGTGCTATGTGTTTAGTTTTAGAGTGTTGCACTGGGTTATGACAGATCCTAATTTCACTTTCAGAGTCACAATATAGTGGGATCTTCTTCATATTGCGTCCATAGTCTCGAAGTTGACTCTGGATCCAAATCACTTGAGAGGTGTAAGATGCAGCAGCTATGTATTCCGCTTCAGCAGTAGACAACGACACACACGTTTGTTTCTTGGATTGCCAGCTGACCAACTTCCCGTCAAGGAATTGACAGCCACCAATAGTGCTTTTTCTGTCGAGTCCACATCCTCCAAGGTCAGCATCAGAATAGGCTTGAACGAAGAAGCCTGAGTTGGAAGGATACCATAGACCTAAGGAGGCAGTTCGCTTCAGATAGCGTAGAATGTTCTTCACTGCAAGCATGTGAGGTTCGCGTGGGTTTGCCTGAAATCGAGCACAATAACATACAGAAAACATGATGTCAGGCCTGCTAGCAGTAAGATACATTAGTGAGCCAATCATTTGACGATAGAGCGTGATATCAACAGCCGGTTTGTCTAGAGATGGAGTTAGCTTGGTGCCGAATGCCATTGGGACTTTGACTTTGGAGTCTCCCATCATACCAAACTTTGCTAGGAGAGTCTTCGTGTAAGCTTCCTGATTGATAAAGATGCCTTCGGATCCCTGTCTAATATTTAAACCAAGGAAAAAGTTAATAGGACCCATTGAGCTCATTTCAAATTTAGTCTCCATCAACTTTCGGAATTCAGCTGTTAGGCTGGGATTAGTAGAACCAAAGATAATGTCATCAACATAAATTTGAACAATCATAAGGTGGTTACCTTCCTTTTTGCGAAAGAAGGTTGGGTCAACCGAACCTTGTTTGAATTTAGACATCTTTAAAAATTTAGTTAGTGTTTCATACCAAGCTCTCGGAGCTTGTTTAAGGCCATACACAGCTTTATCCAGAATATAACAATGGTTTGGATACTTTTCATTCACGAACCCAAGAGGTTGCTCCACGTACACCGTTTCTTCGAGTTCTCCATTAAGAAATGCACACTTGACATCCATTTGGAAAACTTCAAAGTTTTTGTGGGCAGCATAAGCAAGAAATATTCTTACCGATTCAAGCCTAGCTACAGGACCGAAAGTCTCTTCATAATCAATCCCTTCCTCCTGACAGTATCCCTTTACAACCAGACGAGCTTTGTTCCTTATAACATTCCCTTCCTTGTCGATTTTGTTCCTAAAAACCCATTTGAGACCAACAACCGAAGCATCTGGAGGAGTTGGAATGAGGCGCCAGACTTTGTTCCTTTCAAATTCGTTCAGTTCGTCTTGCATCGCTTGAACCCAGTCAGAGTGATCGAGGGCAGTGTTAACTGTCTTTGGTTCAACTTTTGATACGAATGAGTTAAACATACAAAACTCAACTTTTGAAAATAAGGATGTCTGTTTTGCCTTCAGTTGTGATCAGGTCAGAACCTTTTCAGAGACATCACCAACCACTTGAGAGATAGGATGATCTCTGGTCCATTTGGTAAGAGGAGGATAATTTGGATCAAAGGTTGGGTCTAGTTCAGCATTGATCTTTTCTTCTGGCTTGGATTGGCTATCATAGTCAAGCGTCATATCATCAGTCTCCCCCTCGATTGATGAGCTTTGAGAAACTTGAGGTTCAGAGGTTTCTTGTGATGCTGGACTTGCAGGCGTTGATGCACCTTCGGTTGGAGAAGCACTTTCGGTTGGAGAAGCACTTTCGGTTTCAGTTGTAGAGCTTGGCTCCCCCTCGACTTGTGAGCTTGGCTCCCCCTCGACTTGTGAGCTTGGCTCCCCCTCGACTGAAGCATCGTTGGATGGAGGTTCATCAGAATTCGATCCTCCTTCGTTCATTCTCCTGGCAGCATCTTCGACAATTTGCTTTATGTGATCTACCTTGTTGTCTGCTGCACCAGCTTCTGAGAGAGTAGCTTTCTCTGGTTCGTCAAATAGCTCCATAAACTTCTCGTATAGATTAGCGATCGAGACAGTGACTTGGCCAGTTTGAGGAAAGATTTCCCCAGTTGTGTCTTCTTTGGCCTGTAGCTTTTTGACATAGCTATCGTCAAAGGTCACATAATATGTCTCTTCAATTTTTCTCGAACACTTGTTTAGGACTCTGTATGCTTTGGAAGTGAGAGAATAACCCAGAAAGATTCCCTCGTCGGCTTTGACATCGAACTTGTTGCGGTGCTCTTTAGAGTTAAAGATGAAACACCGTGAGCCGAACACATGGAAAAATTTCACGTTGGGCTTCCTATTGTTGAGAATCTCATAAGGTGTGAGCGTGAATTGCTTGTTGAGTTAGGACCTGTTCTGTGTAAAACAAGCAGCAGAAATAGCATCAGCCCAAAAATAAAGAGGTAAGGAAGCGAAACTTAGCATAGTTCGGGCAGCTTCACACAAAGATCGGTTTCGTCTTTCGACAATTCTGTTTTGTTGAGGTGTGTAGGGAGCTGAGAAGTTGTGACTTATTCCCTTTTCTGCCAGAAATCCTTCAAATTCCCTGTTCTTGAATTCTAGACCATTGTCGCTCCTGATGTTGCGAACGAACTTCTTGAGTTGTACTTCAAATTGCTTGATAAACATTTTCAGCTTATGAGTCGCTTCAGATTTGAGCTTTAGAAAGAACACCCATGTAAATCGTGAAAAGTCATCAACAATAACAAGAATATACTTGCTACCACCGATGCTTTTGATAGATGATGGACCACACAAATCAATATGAAGTAATTCGAGTGGTTCAACAACTTTTGTGTTAATTACAGATGGATGACTTTGACGACTCTGCTTCCCCATTTCGCATGCAGCACACAAATGATCTCTATCGAACTTGAGATATGGAAGACCCCTAACATGACCTCCAGTGACAAGTCGGTTGATATCTTTAAAATTGAGATGAGAGAGTCTGCGGTGCCACAACCAGCTTTCGTCAGATTGAGCTTTTGATAACAGGCATATAGCTGGGTTTCCTTTGATGGGTTTAAGGTTTAGAGGAAACATTTCACCCTTTCGCTCCGACTTGAGAATTACTTTCTTTGTCTTTTTCTCAATAATTTCAGAACCTTCATCATCAAATGAGACTTTGAGACCTGTACCTCCAACAAGCTGAGATACACTGATGAGGTTGTGTTGGAGTCCTTCCACATAAGCCACCTTCCTTATAGTGAAATCACCATTAGTTATCATTCTGTATCCCTTTATGGTGCCGAAAGAATTGTTTCCAAACTTGACTTGGCCACCATTTGTAAGAGATTTGTATTCCCTGAGCTCCTCTTTCCTCCCTGTCATGTGACGTGAGCAGCCATTATCGATGTACCATTCTTCGTCGAACTGCTCGTCACTTATAACCTGCAAAAATTAAGCAGATTTAGGAACCCAAAGTTTCTTGGGTCCACGTGAGCTTTTCATGGGAACAGGAACAGTAAGAGAGATGTCAACAAGATATGTTCATTTTATAAGTGTTGTTTCATCTTTCCTTTTAATGGTGAAAACTTTTATTTTATTAGGATTGGGTGCGTTCGGTTTAGACTCTGGTGTGGATGCAGAAACCTTCTGTTTGTCTTTTCGTTCAGCCGATGAATGAGATTTTTGAGAATGAACAGACTTAGCTTTAGAGCTTGATAGAGATGATTTGGAAGAATTAGAAGAATTAGATGAACTAGAAGGAGTGGATTTAGATTGAGAGGACTTCTTGGCTGGAGACTCTAGGTGACCCTTTTGCTTTTGATCATTGGGGGAATTGACCTTAGAGTTTTGATCTCTTTTAACTTCAGAACCGAACGTTTGCTTTCGGTTGGAATCGTTCTTTGAACCGAACCTTTGCTTTCGGTTGAAGTCATTCTCAGAACCGAACCTTTGCTTTCGGTTGAAGTCATTCTCAGAACCGAACCTTTGCTTTCGGTTGAAGTCATTCTCAGAACCGAACCTTTGCTTTCGGTTGGTATTCTCTTGTGAACAGAACCTTGGCTTTCGGTTGTTGTGGCTCTCAGGCTTTCCGACAGGATCGTTTTCATACTTCAGATTCTTGTCTTGATGTGAGAAGTATGCATTCTGGGATTGCCAAAATTGCCTCCTTTCAGAGAGATTCTTCCTGTATCTTTGGTTCCTTTCACGTTTCTTATTCCTCATTTGCTTAGGTTGATGATGAATATTAGCTTTCATTTTCGGTTTCTCCTTGGCTGGTTCATTTTGAACTATAGTAGTTTCACTGTGAACTGAGGAAGTAGGGGGAACATCGTCTTTTGTCGAACTTTCATTCTCCTGAGGAATGTCTTTCGTTCCACTGGTGCTTGGCTCATCGAAATTATCTGGCTTATTCAAGGGTTCAGGTGTGTATCTACCTTTACTCTTCCAAGAGGTTCTTTCTGACAGGCCTACTGTTTCAATAGCATTATCGATTGGAGCTGTCCAGAAGAACTCATCACAGCCATCAGCATTGTCTTCGTTCACAATAGCCGTGAGTTCAGCCGTCTGAGCTTACGTTGGCGTTTAAAGAGTCAAATTTTTGTATGGTTTCGGTTCTCAGTTTAAGTTTACAATTTTCATCCAAAAGATTTTTAAGCATGTTCTTGTGGTCCTTGGATTTAATGAAAGATTCTATTTTGTCTAGTCCATACATGTAGGTCGGATTGACGTCATCAGATGATATCACACTCTCACAGTTATAGGCTTCAGCATCAATTTCATCCTCCTTAAACTCAAGGAAGGGCAAAATCATGCGATGGATCTTTTGGCCTATTTCACAGTCCAAGTGAAGCTGAGTAATATTAGAATAAAGACGTTTTGCAATTAAACAAAAAAATTCCGCTGTTTTAACAACTTTAAATTGTCTCTTTGTAAATAAATGTTTTCGTCTTTAATTTTAACTAATTCAGACTCCTTCAACTCGATCCACATGCGCCGCTCCTCACTCTTCGAAGACACCCTGCTTAATTGATCAGTTAGGTTAGAATTGGTGACTCGAGTTTGAGTTAAACTACTATCTAGATGTGAAATTCTTGCATTAACATTTTTTAGTTCTTTCTCATATGAGGATTGTGGTACTTTAAATGAAAGAAAAACCGATTGTACCTTCTTGATCAGTTCATCGAGCTCATTGAACTGCTAGCTGAGTGGTTTGGCCGTAAAGCACATGTCCTGCTGCTCCTTTGGTTCCTCGCTTCCACCATCAGTGTTGTATCCCCTCATCTGAGACACATCGGACACCATGAAACATCTTCCTCCACTGCTCTCCTCCTTTTCCATATAAGCCTTTCCATGAGTGGGCTTCCTCACTTCATCATCTTCTGAGTCAGTAGACCAAACTTCCACTCTACCGAACTCGTCATCAGCAACTGAACCCTGCACAATAAGAGCATTCATGGAAGGGTTAGCGGTAGATTTCTTCTTTCTCATCTCATCGAGTCTTTTCTGCAGCATAGCTTCCTCATCCTTTTCATCATCCATTTCAGCCATCTTTTTAAGGACACAATCTTTAGCATAGTGGTTTTTCCCACCACAGTAGTAACAGCTTACTCCAGAATCACCATCCACCTTCGGTTCCTTCTTGGGCTCTTCAACCTTTGGTTCATTGTTAACCTTTTCTGAACTATAACTCCCCTGCCAGTTTCGGTTTTTATTGCTGGGGAATCTCTTCTTGATGAACCTCTTGGGGTTAGACACCATCATAGCATAATCCTCAGACGTGAGATCATACTCCTCCAAGTTAAGGTCTTCATCCTCTATCACAACTTTACTTTTTGATAAGAGGGCCAGCGAACCAAGGCTTGAAACAACGTTCTTCTCTTGCAGTACAATCTTCTCCTGGGACTTGAGAATACCCACCAGTTTCGCCAAAGAATATGATTTAAACTGCTCATGGGCTTTGACTGTAGACACCACTGCTCTCCATTCAGACCTTAGACCATTTAAGAACGTAACCTTCTGCTCGATAAGCTTCCTTTCAATGTCATGTTTGATCATCCTGCTGAGAAGATGATTGAAGCGATCGAACGTCTGGGTCACAGTTTCTTCGGCTCCTTGCCTGAATTCTCCAAACTCAGATAAGAGCAAGGTTTGGATAGAATGTTCCAGATCCTCGTCTGTAGAGTATAGTTCACGAAGTCTATCCCAAACTTCCTTTGCCGTCGTGCAGGAGCTGACCAACCTGAAAGTATCGGACTGAAGGGCAAATCTGATCAATCTTAACGCCTTGATATTGCACTGGAATTTATCCTTTTCATCTTGTGCAATATCTTTGACATCCTTCAGCAGATCATTGTACTCCTTTTGAGTTTTAACAATTCTTGACGTTGCAGAATGAGAAAAAGGTCCATTAATGATTGCTTCCCATATGAGGTATCCATTATCCTCAGATCCTATGACGTAGTCTTCAAAGTGATGCGCCCAGACTTCATAATCATGGGTATATAGGATTGGAATCTTCGTCGTCAAACCGATGTTGTTGGAAATATTGATAGGATTTGATTGCGATTCGTCCATTATGATCGAAAAAACCTGTTAAAAGATCAGACTTGTAATAACTCAGATTAGGGCAAAACAATAAATATCAAGATACGTCAATAATGAGATGACAGCTCAATAAATATTATTAAGTGCGGAAAAACCCTAATTGTAACCTTTTCACAGAAAAGATGTGTATCGATTACACAGCGTCCTGCTCTGATACCAATTGATGAGATTAAAACTTTAATCTTTGAAGATCAATTAGATCTTAAACAGGTAAGTAAATACAAAACAGCAAGAACACGAAAATAAGAACAAGTCAAGAATGAATCAAACGTGTCGAATGATTAAAACAAAATCCTCAGAAGAGCTCTATTAAGAACATCAACTGTAGAGGATTAGTAGGTTACAAGAACGATCAAAGAAATCTGTCAATGCTATCGTTATGCTCTAGATTAATCTTTAAATCCTTAACCTAATATGCATGCAAGCATATACTTATATAGTAAACAAAACAGGCTCTCGGTATGGACAGGCCCAAAACCGGAATACAAAATTACATAAATGACTATCCGAGCCCAAAGACGCAACCCTTGAACAAATCTTCAACCCAACACCTTTCTAACGGGTACGTCTCCTTAATCGGAAGGAAGTGCGCCGATTTGGTTAATCTATCCACAATTACCCAAATCGCGTCATAACCTTTTGGTGTCCTTGGTAACTTAGTCACAAAGTCCATTGTGATGTGATCCCATTTCCACACTGGAATCTCCATTGACTGTAACTGACCGTATGGCCTTTGGTGTTCAGCCTTCACCTTCAAGCACGTCAAACACCTTTCAACAAAATAGGCTATATCCTTTTTCATACCAGGCCACCAGTAAGATTTTCGTAAGTCTTGATTCATCTTGTTTGTTCCCGGATGGATTGAGTACTTTGACATGTGCGCTTCCTTGAGAAGTAAGTTACGCACTTCACCCACTCGTGGTACCCAAACCCTTCCTTGGAAACACTTCAAGCCACGACTATCCTTTTCCAATGATTGTATTACTCCCGCCACCCTTTCACTTTTCCATTTCTCTTCCTTCGAGGCCTCCTCTTGATTCTTTCTCAAATCATCTAGTAAGCTGGTGGTTATGCTAATCTTCATCATTCGAATCTTAGGTGGTTCTCTTCTTTCCTTACGACTTAGTGCATCAGCTACCACATTTGCCTTCCCCGGATGATATAATATCTCACAGTCATAATCTTTTAATATTTCCATCCACCGTTGCTGTCTCATGTTCAGATCTTTCTGATTGAACAAGTATTTCAAACTCTTGTGATCAGTGAAGATCTGACACCTTGTCCCATACAAATAGTGTCTCCAAATCTTTAAAGCGAACACTACTGCAGCCAACTCCATATCATGTGTTGGGTATTTACGCTCGTGAACCTTTAACTGTCGTGAGGCATAAGCAATCACCTTACCGTTTTGCATCAAAACACACCCCAAACCTAACTTGGATGCATCACTATAAACAACAAAGCCATCATTGCCTTCTGGTAAAGATAATACTGGTGCACTGCTAAGCTTTTCCTTTAAGACGTTAAAGGCATTATCTTGCTCTGGCTTCAATTCGAACTTCACATTTTTCCTTGTCAGGGTAGTTAGCGGTGCAGCTATACGCGAGAAGTCTTGTATAAACCGTCTATAGTATCCTGCCAACCCAAGAAAACTTCGAACTTCTAATGGGGTCCTTGGTGGTTCCCACTTTTCAATCGCCTCAATCTTTGCTGGGTCCACCTTGATACCTTGTTCGTTTACAACATGTCCCAAAAACTGGACTTCCCGAAGCCAAAACTCGCACTTCGAAAATTTGGCAAATAATTTTTCTTTCCTCAATAAACTAAGTGTTAGCCGCAGATGTTGCTCATGGTCTGCCTTACTTTTAGAGTATATCAATATGTCATCGATAAAGACGATTACAAACTTGTCTAGGTATGGCTTGCACACCTAGTTCATCAGATCTATGAATGCAGCTGGTGCATTGGTCAAACCAAATGGCATTACTAAAAACTCGTAATGACCATACCTAGTTCGAAAGGCTGTCTTCGACACATCTTCTTCTCTGACTTTCAGCTGGTGATACCCCGACCGTAAATCGATCTTTGAGAAGTAACTTGCCCCCTGGAGTTGATCGAATAGGTCATCAATTCTCGGTAATGGATACCGGTTCTTTATAGTCACCTTGTTTAACTCCCTGTAGTCAATGCACATTCGCATTGTCCCATCCTTCTTCTTGACAAATAGTACTGGTGCACCCCACGGTGAGGTACTGGGCCGAATAAAACCCTTGTCGAGCAAATCTTGCAACTGAGCCATCAACTCCTTCATTTTGGTTGGTGCTAACCGATAGGGCGCACGAGCTATCGGTGCTACTCCTGGGGTAAGATCGATTCGAAACTCCACTTGCCTATCCGGTGGCAAGCTAGTTAGGTCATCAGGGAACACATCTTGGAACTCGCGTACAACTGGTATATTTGTTATTTCAGGCTTGTCCTGCTTGGCATCGAGAACATATGCCCAATAACTTTGACACCCTTTCTTTAGATAACGAGTTGCCTTAGTCACTGATATCAAAATAGAGTCCTTAATTCGCCGATCACCATAAATCTTTACCATTCCTTTTTCTGGCACCCAAACTTGAACAATCCTATTTTCACAATCTATAATCGCTTGGTTTTTCGACAACCAATCCATGCCTATAACAATATCAAAATCACCTAGGGCTATAGGTAATAATTTTAACGTTAGCACACTACCTTCTATTTCGATAGAGCAATCATCATATTCCTCTCTTACTACTACCCAATGATCGTCAGCAGTTTCAATTTCTAAGGCATGTTCTAGAGTCTTTGCATTTCTACCCAGGTTTTTGCAAAAAGTAGTAGACACAAAAGATCTATTTGCACCAGAATCAAATAACACCGTAGCATGAATTGAGTTTACTAGGAAAGTACCTGTCACCACATCCGGGGTCTCCTGAGCCTCCTGAGCCGTCATGCGAAAAGCTCTAGCTTTTGGTCTACCAGTGTCAGCCTTTTTATCCGTCGACCGATTGTCTGTTATCCTGCCTTGATTGTTGTTACCTTTACCCTGGGGACATTCCGACTTAATGTGGTTAGGAGAACCACACCCGTAACATACCCTTCCTGTCTTACATTCTGTGGCTATGTGCCCTGGCTTACCACACTTGTAGCAAACTTTCTGATTCATGTTACACTCCCCCTTATGATAACGGTTACATTTCGGACATTGCTTTACTCCAGAGCTTTGATCAACCTTACGTTCTTGCCCTGAAGTCTTGCCTTTCTTCGAATCATTATTTGTACCCTCCCATTTTCTTTTCCCCAAAGCCCTATCTTCACCTTGACGATTCTTCTCACGTTCGCGACCTTCTGCAGCATCAACAGCAGACTAGAAAGTACCCGGTTTCTGAATTTGCACAAATTCACGGATAGCTGTTCTCAATCCCCAAATATAGCGTTCCACCCTTCTTTCTTCCGTAGATACGTAAAATTCGGCAAACCTAGCCTTCTCCGTGAACTTTGTGGTGTACTCCCTCACAGTCATATTCCCCTGCTCCAACCTCAAAAATTCTTCCTCCAACTGTTTAACCGCTGTACGAGGGCAAAACTTTTCTTTAAAAATTCTTAGGAACTCATCCCATGACATATTCTTGGCCGCCTCACGCCCCCTAACCTCCTTCACCATGCCCCACCAATGTATTGCCTCCCCTTTTAGCATTGTCGCAGCATAAATCACCTTGTCCTCATCCGCACACTTGCTGGTATCGAATGTTCCCTCAATCTCCATGATCCATGTTGATGACAAAACGAGATCAATTTCTCCGTTAAAAATGGGTGGCTTGCAGTTCATGAACGTCTTGTAACTACAACCCCGCCGATCGTGGTTGCCATGATGCCTTGTGGGTTGTGCAATACTTGGTTCACGACTCATATTTGGTGTACTGTACTCGTAGTCCTCTTCACCTCCACCCAAGTTACCTTCATACTCACCCATTATTGCTTCTCGTGCCTGAGCAATTACATCTGGTAAGGTGTCTCGAATTGCTCGAGCGATCTCATCAGCCAACTCCTCTCTAGTGATCGTGTTTGCCGCACGACCCCTTCCACGATCTCGACCTCGACCGCGGTGGGATACAGAGCTACCATGGGCCGATTGTACAGGTATCGGTGCTGTAACAGCACCTCGGCCTCTTCCTCTACCCCTACCTCTTCCTTGGCCCCGTCCACGACTAGCGTTCAGATTCAGTGGGGTTTCTGGAACATCTCCTGGTGCTTTAACATAAGCTCCAATTGGGATGCGCTCTTCCTCCGGAGTGACCCTAGTGAACCTCCCAGACCTTCGTGAAGACATATCAACTACATATTTATGTTTATAACACAATAAGTATAACAAACATAAATTTTATTCCAAATTATTAAAACTTCAAAAATAGGCATACGTCTTGTTCACATCAAGTCACTCAAGCCAACAAGCAAGAGAAATAATAAAAAAAGACAAATCATTGCACTCCTACTTTCTAATTTTTAAAAATGATGTCATCATATTTCAATATTCTCTTTCCTTCCTTCAAGTACTTCCTTATCTTTTTAGCTTTTCGATCTCCGGGACCACTTTGAATGACCAACACCTCGGCCTGAGGTGGTTCTCTTCCAACCACCTTATCTAGGAATCCGTAAGTCGTGGCTTTGGCTTGTTTTGCCCAAGCCACAAACCCTTCCCACAACTTAGTGATAGTCGGTTTCCTTAGCTCTGACACCTCCTGTTCCAACCTTCGTATCTTGTGTTTACTTTTCTCAGCAGCATCAACCCTTATTTGGTTCTCCTGTACGAGCCTTGACCTATGTTCATCTATCTCTTCAATCTTTCTTTTCAAACTGTGAATCTCGAGCTGTGCCTGTGGCATTTCATCTTTATAAAGTCGCTCCCAGTAGGTACCAGGACTAGTTGGCATGTACTCCACATAAGGCATATGGAACGTTTCGTATCTTTGCTCCGCATGGTACTCCACGTGATTTCCATCGGGTTCCTCCTCGGGGTCTTCTTCGGGCTCCTCCTCAGGATCTTCTTCGGGCTCCTCCTCAGGATCTTCTTCGGGCTCCACCTCGGATTCCACATCCTCGTCTTCTTCATCCCGTTCAGAGAGGCTGAGTGGGGTCGTTGGTTCCAGATTGCCTTCCGAGTCAGAGAGCTCTAACTCGGCCTTCAACTTCTCGTGGGGAAGTAACCCACTAGTACCCTCAACTGACACCCCACCATCGACGATTGCCTTTTCATGATCCATAGTACCTACAAACGAGACGCATTCCAGATTAGGCGATGTACCGCTCCTCCCGTTTAAGCTTAGGCGTTTAAACAACGACTAATCTGCTTAAACCACGCTCTGATACCAACTTGTAACGCCCCAAATTTCAAATACCAAAATAACTTAACATAGTCCCAAAACTTCCAAAATTCAAGATTAAAATACTAACGTAATTATTAATAATAATAGCGGAAGCAAATAGAAATTTAATTAAACACTTGGTACGCTATGTCTTCCTCAAAACTTGTCACCTTCTTCAAGTCTGAACTTTATCCTTTCCATTCCCACTGCCACTTGCTACGTTATTTCCTGGATTGTGTGCATTTAAAGATTCTAATGGGTAAGCCTAGGGCCTAGTGAGTTCGTGGTTTTCATGCATATTGACGTCAATAAAATAAAATAATGCAACAATTTATCAATATAAATCTTTTCATTTCTTTCCACCCTTGGTGACACATTAGGGAACTACTGTCACTTCCAGGGAACGAGTCCCTCCGCCGGGCACAACAAATATGCTTACGGCTAGATAAACAGAGCGTAAGCTCTCCGCCGCGTACTAACACCCCGTACGACGACAAATAATAAGACCGTGTAAATACACCTGTTCCCTATATGTCACCCATCACTTTCACCCTTTTATATGAAATAATTCACAAAATTTCACACAAATATTCATAGCAATAACAACAGTAACATATAATTACAAATAATTTAGAATCAACTTTTCATGCAAACAACCACAAAATTCACACGAAACTCATCTTGTTGGCGCAGGTCTTAACCAAGCTTGTCACGCTACCCGCACCCTACATTTAACCAACATATTTTCTAAGGCTTCAATCCTAGAAAAACATCCTATGTGTTCGTTTTAGTCCCACTATCCACGTATCTCGTTCGGCCAACCAATAACAATCCAATTATGTTAATTACAAAATTCGTAATAACTTTAGAACTAATATTATATCTTCTTTCGAAGTTAAAGTTTCACCGTTAAAGTTAATACTCAAAAGCCAAACAAAAATAAATAAATAAAATAAACCAAAATAATAAAAAAAAACTTTAAATTAACAAGACTCGTGGTTTTGAAATCACTAATAAAACTACTATTAATGGATACTAACCAATTATTAATATTGCAGGGACTATTACCGTAACTTATGTTTACATATGAAATATGAAAAGCAGTTGTACAACGTCTTTCTAAAAAAAATCAAATCTGTCAACTTATCAAAATATAGGTGCTAATTATGTAAAAACCGTTTTAGTTAAAAAAAGCCAGTGGGGTGGACGTCACATTTCAAGGAGGGAAAACATAATAATAATAATGGTGCAACATGTACACTAGGATCGAAGTGGTAACGTGACCTCCTGCTTAGTGGACCAAAACACTCTTTTGTTAGAAGCCCAAAATTATTTATTTAAAACACAAGAAACGAGTACAACCCCAAAAACTCCGATCCAGTTTCTTGTCTTCTCTACCCGAAAAAAAAATCAATTTGCAGCCATTTTTAAATTCAATAAAGCTCTGAAATTCTACCAAATGAATAATTAAATCTACCATTCATTATCTCCACTACATACCAACTTATTTTCAGAAGCAAATACCAAAACATATCCAAATTAAGTTAAATTAACATTTTATTGCACTCAAAATAACACTTCAAAAATTCTCATCAATTCTTAGTATTGTAGCCGAATCGAGACCCTAAGTGGAACCAAAACACACAGAACGACCTTGTAAACATACTCTAACAATTATAACGAGCTGAAATTGAAGGTTTATACCTTGATTTCGAGCACAACTCCAAAAATGCTTTACGAACTTCCTCCTTTGATTTCCTCCTCGATTCTCAATTGTTTCTTGCAATTCCAGTGGGATTTCCACTAGATATTTCGAGCTCTATATATTGCCTAAGGTTTCATCAGTTACTATCCCCTCAGTTGCTCGAATTTAAGGCTTAATCATGGATGACGGTTTCTAGACATTATACCTCACAATTCCCTTCTAATCAACCCATTAATTTTGAATTAATCATCTTTTATTAACATAACCTGATTATATATATGGTATATATTTTTTTTTTGATACAAGTTACTACAACTTTTCAGCTAAATAATCATCCAACTCAGTTTTTCAAATCCATCATCTTCTGAAAGCATATTATCGAAATCCACCTCCCATGTTGATTTGCTTAAAGTAGAACCCCATGCCTCAGACACGTTTGTTGCACATTGTCGTTTCCAAGAAGCTCCTCGTTTATCATCATGTTTCTTTTTATACTCTTCAAAGAACTCAGTAATTATGTTACGTATTAGCATAATCTCACTTCTTGCTTCTTCCCCATATAACTTTGGAAAGAAATAATTGATCAACTTTAACTTATACCTAGGATCCAAGATAATTGCTAAACTCATAACATTATGTATTACATCCCAATACTTCTCAAATTTGATCAACATAGTTGATGCCGTAGCCTTAATAACACTATTATTAGATACTTTCCAACTCAACAACAATAGTTTCATGTCACAAATAAAAGGGAAGAAAATTCTTGACATGAGATATTTGGTACCAGGAAATTTTTCACTCACTTGATAGAACAATTTCAAATTTTCACAAACATCCGATGCCATATTCCATTCATTGTCACTAGGAAAGCAAACATAATGTTTATATTTTTTGATCAAATAATTAAAAACTTATCTATACTCCAAAGCAACACTCAACATCATATAAATGGAATTCCACCTTGTTTTGCAATCAAGAAGTAACTCCTTTTGGTAATTAACACCTACTTGCCGAGCAAAAAGTCTAAACTCTTGTATTTCTTTAGGAGAAGTTGTCCAAAAGGAGTAACATTCTCAATTGCATTGGCAATCATAGAAAATCCAACTTGCACAACAAGATTAATTATGTGTGCACAACATCGCATATGAAATATTCTCCCCTTCAAAATTAGTGATAAAGTAGTAAGCGTACCTAGAAGCTTGTCGACGATGACATTATTTGTTGATCAATTGTCAAATGTTAATGTTGACAACTTGTTGTTAATGTTCCACTCCAAAAAGCATTCCATTATAGCTTGTGATAAAGCATCAGAAGTGTGTGGAGATGACACATGTATAAAGCTGCATTAAACAAAATATAACACTTCAAAACTTCATCCAATGTAAATTACAAATAATAACATTAATTAGAGTAAATACCTCATAATTTGATTTTGTAATGTAACATCCTGAATTTCATAAGTACGATTTAAGAGTTTAAAGTGTAATTTCGAAGAAGGGACTCGACGAGTAGGTATGCTTACTCGCCGAGTCGGAGTAGGTTTGGGTCGCGAATTAAGTGACCAACTCGCCGAGTCGGAAGCTGGACTCGACGAGTTGGTGCTAGGATGAGAAAAACCCTAATCTTAGGGTTTGCACCATATTTAAAGGACTTAATGTCCTCCCCTCAGCTCCCTTAGCCCCCTTTGAGATCCAGTAAACCCTAGCTCGTGTGTATAAGGCCATTGGAGGGAGATTGAAGCTTTGAGAGGTGTTCTAGTGGAAGAAACTTGAAGATCAAAAGGGTTTGCGTCAAGAAAGTAGTGTAGATCCAGAATCTACTACAATTTTGGGCACATCTTGGAGGTAATGAGCTGTTACCTTTCCTTTGTTGCTTCTAGATTTATTCTTGAATGAGATTTTAGGCCATTTTGCTATGATTGAGATCCACTTCGTGTTTGGAGTCCAGATCTGAGGTTGCTACTTCAGATGTAGACTTGTATTGGTCCAGAAAGTCATAAAGCATTAGTTATTGAATTGTTGGTGAAGCGCTTTTGTCTCAAACCCAAGACCTAGTGTGTTTTGGGCCCATATCTCTTTGGTTTCACGTAAAGTTTGCAACTTTATGTGAGGGATAGATTGTAGAAGGGTGGATCTACGGATTGGAGCCTCAGCATGGCTCGAAAAGCCTCTAAATGGATTGAGAACTGGAGAGACTCGACGAGTCACATGGGTGTACTCGACGAGTTGTATGAACACGTGCATGGACTCGACGAGTTGGAAGTACAACTAGGCTAGTCGGTTGAATATTGCGTTGGACTTGGCGAGTCTGTTCTTGGACTCGACGAGTCAGGTCGCAGAACCGCAACCTCTTTTGGTTAAAGCCTTGGATTAGTGAGTCGGTTGGCGACTCAGTTAGTTGGACAGGATGGGACTCAGAGATCGTTGGACTCGGCGAGTCTTGGGGCGACTCGGCGAGCTAAGTTGTGTCATGAGAGTTTTCTGGGTAAGGGAACTCGGCTTGTCGACGGGGTGACTCGGCAAGTAGAGTCAACCAGGAAGGTTGACTTTGACTGAGGACTTTGACCTTGACCAAGAGTTGACCAGTTTGATTTCCAAGGGTACTTTGGTAATATTGGTATTTATGGAATTGGTTCTTTGGTAGTGTTCAGTGGCGGCGATCGTGTCGGAGGTCGGAGCAACTTGGTCTTATCTTTTCAGTCAGCAATTTCAGGTGAGTTATCCTCAATATATCAATAGGGTCTAAGGCACCAAGGCCGACCCTTTTAGTTGTCATCTTGGTTACAGTATGCTACATGTCGTTATGATATGTTAGATTGGTATCAGAATAGACTATATGTTGTTATGGTTATGTGATCCGTTAGGATTGGTATGTTAGTGACCTGCTTAAGTCGATGCCTTGGTCATGAGAGATTGCTATGGTCGATGATCTGTGAGATAGTTATATCTGATATTTGTACTTGTACTGTTGATGTGTTTATTGATCTGTTAGATCGACATCTTGGTAATTGGGACAATATTATGTCAGTGACCTGGTTTAGGCCGGTATCCTGGTATATAGGATGATGCTATGTTAGTGACCTGGTTTAGGTCAGTATCCTGGTATATAGGATGATGCTATGTTAGTGACCGGTTAGGTTGATATCCTGGTAAGGATGATGCTATGCTTTATGATCTGCTAGATCGATTTGTTTGCCTATGGACTGTTATGTGATTTCCTGTTATATGTGCACATGGTTATTTGTTGATGTTTGGGTTGAGGCGGTCCTGATTTGTGCTGAAGGCCAACATACCCTACGAGCGGTCTGGATAGATTGTAGGTCCGTATGGCGGTCCAGTCATACCGAAGGATCGGATAGATCCAGATACACTGAAGGCCCGGTGCTGGCGGTCCAGTCATATTGTAGACTCAGAAAGTGGACCAGGTGAACTGAAGGCCTGTTGAGGGCGGACCAGGTACGCTGCAGACTTGAGAGGCATGGTTGTTCTATATTGTGATACAATATGTTATGATTATGGTTGTATGTGGTTGGTATTTTGGGGGTAACTCACTAAGCTTTCGGGCTTACAGTTCAGTGTATTGTTTCAGGTACTTCTGGAGATTGTGGCAAGGCGAAGGCGTGATTGTGCCGCTCCTCATGTTTTATGATTCATGTGATATGGTTCTGGGGGATACTCTGATGTTTAAACTATTTTGAACATAAGATGTATGAACTTAACGGTTTTTGAATGAAATAAAATGTTTAAAATTGGCTCAAATTTTTGGTCGTTACAAGTTGGTATCAGAGCCTTGGTTTGAGTGAATTGGAGGAACATTCGTGTGACTCCAGTCTCAAATCAAGGAGGGATTTAGAAAATCGTTTTCAAAACGTTTTCGAAATAAGTAAAGGAGGATGCAGTGGGTACAATCAGCCAGAGCCAGTAAGTAGACCCCAAAATACCACACAAGTTATTTGATTATGTGATATGTTAGAACAACGTGCTAGTACTAGGCTAGAGATCTTCAAGAATTGCATGATAGAATTGCGTGATTTCATAATGCCTATTAGCCTAGGGTTTTCCTTATATGAAATTGACATCCTTACTGTAGTAGTTTAGTGTATGCATCACGGCTGTGCATAATCAAGATCTTATAGCCTGAGAATGTTTGATTCGACCTAAGGGTAGAATTGGATATTCAAAAGTCTATCGGGTCCAGCGTTATGTGTGGCTAGTATACACTAATGCTGCAGGGTCGGTGGAAGTTTCATGGATTGGGTGGGTAGTGAGAGGCCTGGAGGCGAGATATGAGATGTTTAGCATTCCTCTAGGAGTGAGGATTTAATCGCTCGCTACATTTATGTATATTGTTAGGGCGTTGTGATGATACTTGAGACAAATATGGGTAGGTGTGGAAGGTAGTATGGGCCCGTACTACTGAAAGCACAGGACCCATACGCGTGGCAAGGAAGTCACAACCCCTAGGGTTGGGTTTTGGAGTTGTTTCCCTGTCATTATATAGGTTATTAGAGACCTTTTGGTGTATTTCCAGAATGGTGGTCACAAGACGTCTTGTGACCGGATCCAGGTTAGGATCGAGAGCTGGCAGCCAGGATAGGCCAACATTGTCTGGGGATCGTGTCAGGGAGATCCTCCGGGAAGAGATGATCAAGATTGTTCGGGGATAAATTCCGAAGATGATTGGGTCTTTCAAGACCACTATGTTTGAGTATTTTGTCGAGCGTCATGCAGACATTGCTGAGACGGTTGCCGCGACAACTTTGGCAGCTGTAACGACGGTAGGGAGAGGAGCTGGACGAGCTTTCTAGGACCAGGACATGTTATCAGTAGATAATCTGATGAGCAGAAGGATATAGTTATCTGGGAGCAGGAAGATGACCTGTACTCATTATATTTCTGGGGGTTGAGCGGGAGAGTCTAGCTTGTGGGTTTATAGATTTGAGGCTCGGGGGTTTGCTTGAGGGCGGGTTATGGGTCGTGGGACCTCCGGAAAAGGGTGATGATTATGTTCAGCTGGGGTTTTGCAGCTGGAAGTGAAATGGTTGATTGATGAATTGGACCGTCATTTGGTAGGGCAAGGATTGCACCCTCTTAGTTTCTGAGCTCGAAGGAGTGAGCAGGCTTGCGACCCCAGGATCAGGTGTATTCCAGCTCGGGGTCAGTTGATTACAGGAATAGGCAACATTATTTCATCGCTGGTGAGCTCAGGACGGTCGGCGTGGCATAAGTGTTGTGAGGTCCGATTTTCCTTGGATCTCTTGTATCGGATGGAAAGGATTGATCGTGTGATCTATTGCACTTTTGGTACTGTAGACTATGTCTTGGGAGTGGTTTGTAGCCCGATTTCGGGCAGAGGTTGTTTCAGCTACTGCCGTTCAGCTGTGGGCATTTGAGTTAATGAGTGAGTCAGGGTGTGAACCCTGAAGAGAATGATTTCTAAAGCCCAAAAGTGGGAAGCTTGTTTGGAACACCTTTGGAAAAAGGGTTTTATGTGGGAGGATTGCGGATGGAGTCCCACAAAAGGGTTATTCAACATTGTCAGGATTCCGTGGTTAGAAACCATTAGTGGTTGACAGATTACAAGCGCCAAGAGAAGTAACTCGTTGCCGAGGTATTAGTTGGAGCATCTATATGGTGGTCTTCAGGAAGTGAGTGTGGAGTCATTCACGCATTAGTGGCTGTCGGTTTCACTGGGATTCAGGAAGTGATCATCTGACTCTTAGAAGTGTGTGATGAGTCGGGTCTAGCTAGCAATGGAACACTAGTGGGAAAAAGTTGGTTGTCATCGGATAAATCGTTGGGAAGAGAGGAGGATTGAGAATCCTCCAATATTCATGTATTATGAAGGCTTAGTTGAATCTAAGTGGGGGAGTGTTACCCTGAGATGCTGAAGTGGAAAGGTTTTGAAACGGGGATAAGTTTCACAACCCGACAGGGAGAACAGAGGCCCTATTGGATGCTTAGTTGAGGGATATGTTGTTTGGGGGTCGGCAAAACTCCCCAGCATAAGAACACGTCTTCTGGATGCTTGATAGCAGAAATTGGGTAACCATGTTGGGGTCCTAGTCAAGAATCGAGTTCAGTTCGAGTTTTTGGTAGAGGGTGTGCTCGACTCTGAGAGTTTTGGATTGATAGATTGAGGGTTCTGTTAGATGTCAGGGCTCAGCAGTGCATTCGGCACGGGAGTGCGGGTTATTCAGCGTGTATGGTAGACACGCGGGCCAGGGAACAGACCTTGGATTTCCGAGAAGGTGAACAATTGACAGAAGGCCTGGTAGGGCGGTCCATTCATGCTGAAGACTCTGTTTATGTTTGTAGATCTATGTTCGGGTATTGAGTAGGCTGCTACGCATTAGCACTCAATAGGTCTGTTCCACGTTTTGGGCATGCTGCTAGAGTAGGCTGAGGACTCCGGTGTATCTTGGTTGATCGGAAGTTATTATTAGGGGTCGGACGGCGTTCAAAGAATCTTAGTGATCTCATCCGTTCGGAGTGTCTCCGAGGTTTCATCTTCTTGGATCGGGTAATACTCCAGTTGGGGACCAAGAATGGATCCGAATGGGTGTTTTAATTAAAATGTTGGATCCAACGGTGTTGTTAGCCGAGAGTGTGGCATGATTGGAGCAAGTGATAGACAAGTGGGGCAGGGAACATACCATGGTTTCAGGAAAGGTAGTTAGTCAATGTGAGGCTTGGGTTTAGGCCATGGAAAGTATTCCGGAAACCGAACTGGAGTTTGGAACCCTAAGAGGGCTAGAACAGACTGAATGGGAGAGATTCCCGCGAAGGATGGTTCAGGGTGACATACGATAGTTTTGAGCGGTCCGGATAGACTGAAGGCCGAAAGGCGTACCAGTCAGGCCGAAGGCTCAGGGAACGGTTCAGACAGGCTAAAGGCCCGGGAGGGCGGTCCAGACATGCTGAAGGTTCTGAGAGTGGTCCAGATAGGCTGAAGGCTTGGTAAGGCAGTCCAGTCATGATAAAGACTCTGTATGTGTTAAGTGGATCTATATGCGGAGAATGAGTGGATATGTCGCCATGCAATAGTGATCGATATGGTCTGGCCCCAAGTACTGATCATGATGATGGAGTTGGCTGGAGGCCGTGCGTGGGCCTTGTTGGTTATCTGATCGGATTCGGGGTATGTGGGAGTTCGAGAATAGCAGTTTCTCTACATGGATAGTGTAGAGTGGAGTTTAGCTCAGGGGCACTTATAGGTACGGTAAAAGTTGTTATGTAGACATCCTGGAAAGGAAAGGTATGTAGGTCCGAAAGGAGTGTGAGTCCTCTGAAAGGAAGGCAGTAGAGTAAATGGATGATCGAAAGTGCTCCAGTTGATGGTGATAAGCACTGAGATTGTACCAGATGTGTGGAAGCACATACGGGCTGGATGCCCGTTGAGATTGTGGAACGGTTAGCACTGACGCGGAGTCGTGGGAGATCGGAAGTGATGCACGGGTAGATCCTTGGATCCCGAATTATGGTTGTGGTCATGAGTTATGTGTGTAGTGGTGTTTCATCCTAGGGATGGTTGGACCATCGTACGCGTGCCTGGTCTTCCAGCCTGAGGCTGAGTGGGCCAAGTACGATGTGTATGAATGTTATGGCTGGATGTTCAGGAGGGTTGCTCGAAAGCTGTGAAATGTTCCATCATGTCAGTGCGGTAAGGGATTTGATCCAGGGAGGAAACAGGATGAGTTTCCATCGGTGCAAGTTAATAGAAGTGGCGCCAGATGGGCGAGAGATAGTGAGATAATATTGGGTCAAGACCCAGTGGTTTAGAATGGTATCCAGTTTTCGCAGGTGGCGAATGAATGCATAAGACGGAAGTAAGGTAGTGTCTTCTGGTGGCACTTAGTGATGAGTGTTGTTATCAGAGAAAGGAAGTCGGTGGACGGCTTGAAGCAGTTATCAGGACCCTGCAAGGGAAGAGATGGATTTTAGGGATTCGATAGCAGTGTTTGAAGGAATCTGGGTCGATTTGAGATCAGTGGATGCATTGTGGGAATATCATCCAGAAGTTTGTCTTGCAGCAGGCTTCGAGGACGAAGCCTAATTTAAGTGGGGGAGAGTTGTAACATCCTGAATTTCAGAAGTACGATTTAAGAGTTTAAAGTGTAATTTTGTAAAAGGGACTCGACGAGTAGATATGCTTACTCGCCGAGTTGGAGCGGGTTTGGGTCGCGAATTAAGTGACCAACTCGCTGAGTCGGAAGCTGGACTCGACGAGTTGGTGTTGGGATGAGAAAAATCCTAATCTTAGGGTTTGCACCCTATTTAAAGGACTTAATGTCCTCCCCTCAACTCCCTTAGCCCCCTTTAAGATCCAGTAAACCCTAGCTCGTGTGTATAAGGCCATTGGAGGGAGATTCAAGCTTTGAGAGGTGTTCTAGTGGAAGAAACTTGAAGATCAAAAGGGTTTGCATCAAGAAAGTAGTGTAGATCCAGAAATTACTACAATTGTGGGCACATCTTGGAGGTAATGAGTTGTTACCTTTCCTTTGTTGCTTCTAGATTTATTCTTGAATGAGATTTGGGGCCATTTTGGAATGATTGAGATCCACTTCAGGTTTGGAGTCCAGATCTGAGGTTGCTACTTCAGATCTAGACTTGTATTGGTCCAGAAAGTCATAAAGCATTAGTTATTGAATTGTTGGTGAAGCCCTTTTGTCTCAAACCCAAGCCTTAGTGTGTTTTGGGCCCATATCTCTTTGGTTTCACGTAAAGTTTGCAACTTTATGTGAGGGATAGATTGTAGAAGGGTGGATCTACGTATTGGAGCCTCAGCATGGCTCGAAAAGCCTCTGAATGGATTGAGAACTAGAGAGACCCGGCAAGTCATATGGGTGTACTCAACGAGTTTTATGAACACGTGCATGGACTCGACGAGTTGGAAGAACAACTAGGCGAGTCGGTTGAAGATTGCTTTGGACTCGGCGAGTCTGTTCTTGGACTCGACAATTCAGGTCGCAGAACCGCAACCTCTTTTGGTTAAAGCCTTGGATTAGTGAGTCGGTTGGCGACTCAGTGAGTTGGACAGGATGGGACTCAAAGATCGTTGGACTCGACGAGTCTTGGGGCGACTCGGCGAGTTAAGTTGTGTCATGAGAGTTTTCTGGGTAAGGGAACTCGGCTTGTCGACGGGGTGACTCGGCGAGTAGAGTCAACCAGGAAGGTTGACTTTGACTGAGGACTTTGACCTTGACCAAGAGTTGACCAGTTTGACTTCCAAGGGTACTTTGGTAATATTGGTATTTATGGAATTGGTTCTTTGATAGTGTTCAGTGGCGGCGATCGTGTCGGAGGTCGGAGCAACTTGGTCTTATCTTTTCAGTCAGCAATTTCAGGTGAGTTATCCTCACTATATCAATAGGGTCTAAGGCACCAAGGCCGACCCTTTTAGTTGTCATCTTGGTTACAGTATGCTACATGTCATTATGATATGTTAGATTGGTATCAGAATAGACTGTATGTTGTTATGGTTATGTGATCCGTTAGGATTGGTATGTTAGCGACCTGCTTAAGTCGATGCCTTGGTCATGAGAGATTGCTATGGTTGATGATCTGTGAGATAGTTATATCTGATATTTGTACTTGTACTGTTGATGTGCTTATTGATCTGTTAGATCGGCATCTTGGTAATTGGGACAATATTATGTCAGTGACCTGGTTTAGGCCGGTATCTTGGTATATAGGATGATGCTATGTTAGTGACCTGGTTTAGGTCGGTATCCTGGTATATAGGATGATGCTATGTTAGTGACCGGTTAGGTTGATATCCTGGTAAGGATGATGCTATGCTTTATGATCTACTAGATCGATTTGTTTGCCTATGGACTGTTATGTGATTTCCTGTTATATGTGCACATGGTTATTTGTTGATGTTTGGGTTAAGGCGGTCCTGCTTTGTGCTGAAGGCCAACATACCCTACGAGCGGTCTGGATAGATTGTAGGCCTGTATGGCGGTCCAGTCATACCGAAGGATTGGATAGATCCAGATACACTAAAGGCCTGGTGCGGGCGTTCCAGTCATACTGTAGACTCAGAAAGTGGACCAGGTGAACTAAAGGCCTGTTGAGGGCGGACCAGGTACGCTGCAGACTTGAGAGGCATGGTTGTTCTGTATTGTGATACAATATGTTATGATTATGGTTGTATGTGGTTGGTATTTTGGGGAGAACTCACTAAGCTTTCGGGCTTACAGTTCAGTGTATTGTTTCAGGTACTTCAGGAGATTGTGGCAAGGCGGAGGCGTGATTGTGCCGCTCCTCATGTTTTATGATTCATGTGATATGGTTCTGGGGGATACTCTGATGTTTAATCTATTGTGAGAATAAGATGTATGAATTTAATGATTTTTGAATGAAATAAAATGTTTAAAATTAGCTCAAAATTTTGGTCGTTACATGTAACTTCCAGTTGCCATCTATATAATGTTTTGTGATTTCCTTGTAAACTTTTTTTTTGGTTACTTGCACTTAACATATCAGACGTGAGAGCAATCCTACTATCATTCTCTTCAAAACATTTCAAGATATGAATTTTTTTCTCCGCGTATACCTTCATTATGTCGCCCTTCACTGTATTATGACAAGGCACATTAAATAAAGATTGAAGATCCAATATACTTTCAAAAATTATAATGCTCAACAATGGAGAGCGGATGATCGTGAATTATAATCATCTTTGCTAGTTCATCTCTAGATACTTCAACATCAAAGGAATATTAACTCATATAAGCTTTACCATTAAAAGTTCTTTTCCCTTGAACTAGTATATATTGCCTAATGCCCCTTGTATTTTTCCTAAGGCATATCTTGTTATGATTTTTCAAATGTGTTGTTCCATCATTAGATCTACCAAGTTAATTATTTTTTTACAGTATTTTCACTTCGCCAATCTATGAACACCATCAATATAAATTGGAATAAAATGGCTCCAAGCCGCGGATTTCAACCTTTTATTGGGATGCTCAGTGGTCGTATCATTTTCTAAAGGTCCTGGTTCATTATCATCTTCTTGTTCATCATTCATGGTTGGTTGTTTATCATTTTTTGAAGTAGCCATCTATAACTACCAAAAAACAAAATTCGTATGAGTGCATCGTGTTTTCAAACAAAACATAATTGTTTGAATAGGGTATTGTAATTATGTATTCTATAACCATATTCAATAAATATTCAAACAAAAAAACACAATCTAAATAACTCTCTGTTATATATATAAAAAAAGAATTCTATAACCAATTAACCACATTCATGAACGATTAAATAATAATGGAGAAGTAAACATGAATACATATGGGATAATGACATTTTCAATTTCTGTTCCAATAATGTGATATTTTATGTCTCAATATTGATAGTAGCCTAGTAGGTTTGACTAATAATTCAAAATAATCACAATAAATTGATGAAGTCGTGCATTAAATATTAATCATAATATTCACAAGAAAATACCACAATAATAATCACTAATGTTAAAAAAAACACAGAAAGCATACCTACTTAGGAGTCGCTGATAGGGATGCACAATGACATGAGTGAAACGGAGGCAGAAAACTACAAACGAAGTGAAATAGCAGCCAAAATGGAGTTGGGAATTTAGGATTAGAACATTAATTGGAATTGGCAATTACTTAACAATAATGGACTCTATGGACTATGGATTGTAACACTCTGACGAATGAAATTATGGGCTACATTATAATCAAAGCGGGTGCAGGGCATGTTGGAGATTGATATATCCAAACTCGGCCCCTTCCCCAATTTTAGTCTAGCGGGGATCCCTGACCCTATACATGAGACTCGTTTTTGCGAGGAATACCCATCCCCAATCGGGGTGGGTCAACCGGGTTCCCCACCGGGTCGGACCAAATTTCCATCCCTACTTGCTTGCTAGATCTTAGCTCACTTCTTCGTCTTTCTTCCTTTAATGTCTTTAAAGAATACCAAAACAAGGCTTAAAAAAAGAGGAGGGGATTAAGGTTTTCTTATATCTCAAAGAGGCTAAAGGAGAGCTAATCTTAGGCTCCTCATTCCTTTAAACAGGGAGTAAAAGCCAAAAATAGGGTTTTGTCATTTTCCATTCTTCACGCCATGGCCATATACTGCCACGTTATGGTGGCTTAAAGTGAACACACAATGCTTCTTGATTTGCCACATCATGGAGCCTCCCGCACGCCATGATAAATCTTAAAATACTAAGAAAATGGAATTTGAATTACCTTGGGATTCAGGTGTTACAGTATGTGTATACATATATAGCAGTCTAGATTACGGCTAAGGATTTACTCAGAGTTGTATGATTGAATGTTAGGAGAGTTTCCTTTGTATGTCTACTGTACGAGACTCTATAATTACATGCTAGTACGGATTACAAATGATATGACAGAGTGACTTGATTAGGCAGTGCACTGGCTAGAACTCGATGCTCAAATGCTGATTGCTTTGTGCTCTTAGGAACCACTGTTAAACCATTTAACTATCAAGCGTATATTGTAGGTTACATGTTATAGAAATTAGATAATTTTAGAATGTTAGGTTTAACTCTATTGTGTAACTATTGTTTGAGTTCAACCATTGTAGTATGAGTCCTTGCAGTCAAAGAATTATCTAGTGTCTTTTGCATTTAATTATATTCGTAAGGTAATTAGTAGGTGTTGGTGGGGGTTTCTTCTACATCTGATGGCCGAGAGTGGTGTGAATGGAATCCTAGGAGAACCTAGGAAGTATGTTAGCTTGGCAGATGCATTGTTTAGCAGGAATGAAGAATTTTTGGTAGCAAGGGAGTCACTTAGGGGAACCAGGATGACTCTTGATGAAAGTATGGATAGGTGTGGAAGGTAGTATTGGGCCTGTACTACTAGAAGCACAAGACATGTACTCGAGTGAAGGGGAGTCACAAGGATACTAAGGAACTTGTAGGATATGAGTTTCTTCAAGTGTTTTCTAATGGTTTTTATTTTTTATTTTCAATATGGTGGTCACTCGAGGAGGTTCTTGTTCTGGTGATGGATTGGGTTCGGGCTCTGGGCTAGACCGAATGATAAGCGGATTCGAGAAATTATCTCGTATGATATAACCCATTGTATTCTGGAGCAGAATCATGTGATATTTGGTATGATCAATAAGGGCATTATGAAGATTTTGGATGAGTGTCTGAGCACATTCCGTACTGAGATAGTGGCTATGGTGGGACCACACACTCTTACCTTTTGAGAGTTTCGTGCATGTGGGGCTCCTAAGTTCTTCATGAAGAAGGACCGCATTGTTAGCAGGTGATGGTTAGAAGACATCTCAAATGCTTTCCGGACTAGCTCATATCCTGAGGAGGCAAAGGTCAGACTTGCATCCTGTCTTCTGAAAGACAAAGCTCGTGACTGGTGGGAGGAGGTAGGTCATGCCTTTGAAGGCAAGGTTGTTGAAGCGATTAATTAGGATGAATTTTTTACGAGGTTCAAGGATAATTTTGCTCCAGTGATTGAGGTTCAACAACTAGCGACAGAGTACCAGGACCTCCGTCAAACTATTGAGACTGTGGCAGAGATCATTGCCATGTTTCGTTGGAGGGCTTTACTGGCTCTGCGGTATGTGGCTGACAAGGAGATGAAGAAGGTTAGGTACCATGATATGCTGAAGGATGAAATATGGGAGTTTGTGAGCATGTTTAGCTATAGGAATTTGGAGGACATGATAGCGAGGGCCCGTGAATGGGAGATTGATCCGAAGACTGTGAGGAAGAGGAAGCCGGTTTATGCTCTAGTATTTGAGGGGTCATCAAAGAAGCCCAAGGATTTTGATTCTCGATCGAAGGAACAGCTGGGTCGGGGCCGAAGTGGTAAGTGTGAAAATGCATACGATGGGGTTTGTAGGGTGGGTGGTTTTGGCTGCTTTAGGTGCTGCAAGACGGGTCACTACACCATGGATTGCACTACCAGGACCACCATCCATGTATCTGATCCGATTTGCTTCCATTGCAACCAAAAGGGCCACAAAAGTGCCAATTGTTCGAGCTTGGCAGGAGGAGCGGTTGCAACACCCGCTCCAGCTATATTGAGGATCACTAACGGCCGCCAGAGTAAGGTAGATGCGCCAGTCGTGAGGAGTCAAGCTTTCCAGCTGACAACCGAGGAGGCTCATGCAACACTAGATGTGGTTACTGGTATGTATCTTCTCCATATTTCATTTATTGCTTTGATATTATGCTAGTTATGTATATTGTTTTATAAGGACGTCCCTAGTGAACGGTGTTCCAACTTTAGTTCTTTTTTATTCGGGCGGCACCGATCGTTCATATCTCTTGTGATCAGGAAAAGATTCAGTGATACTCCTGGGGAGCTCGATTATCCGATAGAGGTGGAGATCACCGGTGATCATCCAATGCTGGTATCAAGTGAAACAACCCAAAAATACGACCCAACATTTTTTGTCTTAATATCACTAAAAATCACATCATCGAATGTCATATATAATAAGAACCATGGAATGGGTAACTCAAAAGTCATAGTAAGTGTGTCAAAACAAAACTGTATCAATCATATCAAAATATCTGAATGAAACTCCCAGGATAACACTGAAGCTGTGGTGTGTGCGATGCCATCAACCCGAGCTCTTCCCTTTGCTAGCGGAAGTACCTGAAACCAAAACTAAAACTGTAAGCACGAAGCTTAGTGAGCTCCCCCAAACTACCACATACCATACAATAACATATAAACAACTATTTGGCCTTGCTCACTGCATCAGACCGAAGTCCGGAAACTGCATCGGACCGAAGTCCGGAACTAACCAGGGCCTTGCCCTCTGCATCGGACCGAAGTCCGAAAATTGCATTGAACCGAAGTCCAGAACTGACTGGGACCCCGTCCCCAGTATCAGACCGAAGTCCGGAACTAACAGCATTGGACCGAAGTCCAGAACTAACTGGGACCTTGTCCCATGCATCGAACCGAAGTTCGGAAACTTACATAACATAGAAAAGCATAAACATATCAACTAACATGAACACACATATTGCATACTGCATCAGACCGAAGTCCGGAACACATAACACAAGGACGTGCTTGAATCAAAAAGACGTGAAGCACACTGAACTACTGCATCGTATCGAAGTCTGGTACTACTGCTAACTAGACGGGCCAACATTGTGGCCGTAGACCCGTTCCTACTGGAAGGAAAACTCACCTCGCAACGCTGGCTGCTGAGATGCTAGATCTGAAACTGTCTGACTGTTGCTCCAAAATTCCCCAGCTACAAATCCCATAAACACTAAATCAAATACTGATAACTAATCTCAGGGTAAAATGACTATTTACCCATGGACAAGTCAACTTCCAGGTCAAAGTCAACTTTTAGTTGACCAGACTCGCCGAGTTGGACTGCCAACTCGCCGAGTCCCCATCATCCATTCTAATCCTCTACTCGCTTCTACTCATCGAGTTTGGCAAACACTCCATGGGTTCTTCTTCGATACTAACATCGAGTCTAATCTTCATCCGACTCGCCGAGTTGTATGAATAACTTGTCGAGTTCCCTTTCAACAGAAGAACACACCCAGTCTTTGACTCGCCGAGTCGTATGAACTACTCGTTGAGTCCGAATGCTTCCAGATCCAAGTCTTAACTCACTGAGTCCTTACTCTACTCACTGATTCACCCTAAACTCTCAATTTGGGGAAAAACCGAGGACTCGCGACTCGACTCGCCGAGTCTGAAGAACAACTCATCGAGTCCTAAGCATGCCATTATTATACAGTTGATTTTTCTCGATTCCAGTGCATCCAATTCATAGATCTGGGTTTCTAGGTCTGATTTCACACGTAAAGTTTCTAACTTTACGTTCATGCATGCTCATAATAAGCTAAAATGCCCAATAAGGAGCTAAAAGAGGAGGTCTAGGTTTGGAATGGGTGCTTAGCTCAATAAAGGTGGCAACCTTGAGCTTAAGGAATCCTGAGATGCTTGGATCTGAAACCCATTCGTCTTAACTACCCATAAATCGACCTCAAAGTCTAGAAAAGGATCAAAAACCACACTAGCAAGATTTTAAGGAGATCTACATGATGACAAGCCAAGATTCGAGCTTTATACCTTAATGGAAGCTGGAATGACACAATAAACTCAGATCTTCTTTGCTTCTCTTGAGAACCCATCTTCTCTCTTCTTCTTCCAACTTCAAAATGCACCAAAATCCTACACAAAATGAAAAATACTCCAAGAATGCTTAAAGGGAGGCTAGCGTTTAGTAAGGGACGTTCTGAGGGTGATGGAGGCTGGTTTGGGGCACATAATAATGTTTAAATAGGGTGCAAATCCTTGAAATTAGGGTTTCATCAGGACTGGCAGACTCGCCGAGTCCAAGAATATGGACTCGTCGAGTAGCCAGCTTAAAATGCACGCAAAACCTGTCTCTAGTCGACAAGTTGGGCTATAGATTCGTCGAGTACCCTTCTAGAATTGAAAATTACTTTATCTAAATCACATACCAGAAATGGGGCATTACAACTCTTCCTCACTTGTCTTAGACTTCGTCCTCGATGTCTGCGGCTGCTGAATTTGAGAATAACTCTAGATAATTCTCCCTCATCTCCTCCTCGGTCTCGCACGTCTACTCTGAACCCTTTTGGTGTTGCCACTGCACCTTCACTAACTGAACCACCTTGTTCCTCAAGGTCTTCGTCTTCCGATCTAAGATCGCAACTGGTCTCTCGATATAATTCAGGCTGCTATCAACCTAAATATCCTCCAAGGGTACAACTGCTGACTCGTCCAACAAACACTTCCTCAACTGAGAAACATGGAAAGTGTTGTGGATCTGGCTAAGCTTTGCTGGAAGGTCAAACTGATAAGCAACCCGACCCACCCGGGCCAAAACCCTAAAAGGACCAATAAACCTGGGGCCCAGCTTGCCCCTCTTAAGGAACCTGATTACACCCTTCCAGGGTGACACCTTCAGGAGGACCATATCGCCTACCTGAAACTCCAAGTCAGAACGCCTCCTGTCGGCGTAACTCTTCTGCCGACTCTACGCATACTACAATCTGCTACGGACCTGCTGGATCAATTATGTGGTCTTGAGCACCACCTCGATACTCCCGATGACTCGCTGACCGACCTCTCCCTAACAAATCGGGGTCCTACACTTTCTCCCATAGAGCATCTCGAAAGGAGGGCGGTCAATACTAGCGTGGTAACTGTTGTTATACGAAAATTCCGCTAATGGAAGATACGTATCCCAACTACCACCAGAATCTAGGACACATGCCCGAAGCATGTCCTCGAGTGTCTGAATCGTCCTCTCGCTCTGCCCATCCGTCTGAGGGTGGAAAGTGGTGCTAAAATGAAGACGAGCCCCCATCTCTTAATGAAACCACTTCCAAAACCTGGAAGTAAAATGGACGTCTCGGTCTGATACTACAGATACAGGCACCCCATGCCTTGCCACTACCTCGCGCACATAGATATCGACTAGCTTCTCGGCCGATATGCTCTCCTGAATCGGTATGAAATGCACGCTCTTGTTTAGCTGATCGACTATGACCCAAATTGAATCAACTCCACGTGCGGTCGTGGGAAGCTTAGTGATGACATCCATATCGATATCCTCCCATTTCCACACAGGAATGTCGAACGGCTGCATCTTGCCGTGGGGTCTCTCGTGTTCTTCCTTGACCTTCCTGCAGGTCAGGCATCTCTCTACGTACCAAGCTACGTCCCGCTTCATGCAGGGCCACCAATAATCGGGTTGAAGCTCTCTATACATCTTCGTCGCCCCTGGATGGATGGAGAACTGGGACTTGTAGGCCTCATCCATCAACACCTGCCGTACTCCTCCCCGATACGGCACCCATACTCTCCCATGAAGGCTCAACAATCCTCGACTGTCATAATCGAAAGAAGCTACTCGGCCCACAATCCTCTCACACTTCTGCCTCTCCTCCTTCAGGCCCTCGACCTGTGCCTCTCTAATCTGCTCCAACAATGGAGTACTCATCGTCATCCTCAGACATATATCTCTAATCGGTGCCGCCATCGCCTTGCGGCTCAAGGCGTCGACCACAACATTGGCCTTGCCCGGATGATAAAGGATCTCACAATTGTAGTCCTTTACCACATCTAACCATCGACGCTGCCTCATGTTTAGATTCGGCTGGTCCATAAGGTACCTCAGGCTCTTGTGATCCGTGTAAATGGTACAGCGGACCCCATAAAGGTAATGTCTCCAAATCTTGAGGGCAAACACCACTGCCCCCAGCTCTAAATCATGCATCGGATAGTTAGCCTCGTGAGGCTTCAACTGTCTAGAGTAATAAGCTATCACCTGCGCCCGCTGCATCAACACTACTCCTATCCATGTGATTGAAACATCACAATAGACTACAGAGTCATCCACTCCCTCTGGCAGGGTAACAATCGGTGCCTCACACAACCGCTGTCTGAGGGTCTCAAATGCTGCCTCCCGCTCAGGCCCCCAACGAAACACCACCGACTTCCTAGTCAGTCGAGTGAGTGGACCTTCTATCTTGGAGAAGTCCTGAATGAATCTCCTGTAGTACCCTGCCAAACCTAGGAAGCTCTGAATCTCAGCTGGAGACCTCGGGACCTCCCATTTGCCTCTATCTTGGCCGGATCCACTAGTATACCCTTCTGGTTGACGAGGCGTCCAAGGAACTACACCTCACGCAACCAGAACTATAAATTATGATTACTTTTTTATATAATTATTCATATATATATATATATATATATATATATATATATATATATATATATATATATATATATATGATAATTTATATACTATATTAATAGACATGGTCATTCGGAATAGTACAATTTGTATGTTTCAAGATTTTGCCACAATATTTTATATAGTCTGAAAATTTTGGTTTCGTGACCTATTGTAATTAGAGATTGACCACATATCTTTTAATATTTGTCACTTTAAGTTCTTTTGAATATTTGTCCATTTTTTCGTCTTACTACTTATTTTTCATTTTAGATTGGCCACAAATGTTTTAATATTTCTCACTTTCAGTCCCTTTGATGATTTTGACTTTCCTTTTGTCATTTTTCCGTAAGATTCGGCGGTTTTAATATATCTCACTTTGAGTCACTTTCACCATTTTGACCTTCCTTTTTGTCCATTTTCCATCTACTAATTTGTGCTTCTATTTTGGGCATATTTTTTTCTCATCATCAACCTTCGTGAATAAAACAAGTCGCATCTCAGTAATATCGGGTTCAATAAACGTACAAGAACAACCACAAGGGTGACCCCATGGTTCACCATCATTTCACTCACTAGTTATGATTTTTTGATATTCCAATCACCTACCTTAAGATGTTCCTGTTAAGATAACCATGATTTACACTTTATTTGATAAATAATCACCTATCAATAAGGTATTTTCTTCATATAATCGTGATTAATATTTTATATTATATACAATTACTTATCATTTAAGATAATCGTGATTAATATTTTAATCTAATAATCGTCTATCATTTAACATGATTAATATTTTCGTGATTAATATTTTTATCTAATAATCATCTATCATTTAAGATAGCCGTGATTAATATTTTTATCTAATAATCACCTATTTTTTAAGATTGTCGTGATTAATTTTTTTTTATCTAAAGTCGCCTATGATTTAATATAGTTGTGATTAATATTTTTATCTAATAATTGCCTATCTTTTAGGATAGTCGTGGTTAATATTTTATCTAATAATCACGTATCTTTTAAGACAGTCGTGATTAATATTTTTATCTAAAAATCAGTTATCATTTAAAATAGTCGTGATTAATAACCCATCAGTCAATTACTTACTGATGCCTAGAGGAGTAGTAATCCCTTAGTCAAGCACTTGCTAAGACTTTAGTGGTAGTGATTCCCTCATATAAGTACTGTCTGATATATAGTGATAGTGATTTCCCCAGACAAGTACTTACCTGATACATACTGGTAGTGATTCCCTCAGATAAGTATTGTCTGATACATAGTGATAGTGATTTCCCCAGACAAGTACTTACTGAGATTGGGTGTCTATAATAACTGAAAGGTTACATAATAAGTACTAATATTATTACCATGACTCATTCACCCTTCATTATCATTCGTAAATTGTTATCTAACTATCTTGAAGAATACTATCACATGCTTATTTAAAATTAGCTAGTTTTTCGTTTGAATGATTTTACTCTATAACAGTTAGACTCAGACGAGAGCTGTGGAATAGAGCCAAATCAGTCTTTCTAAAATCATTGAATTTTCGAAGCATACAATCTATGTATTCATTCATAATTAATAACATGGGTTTCTTAAATTTATATTTAACGTGTTTTTATCTAATGCTTATAAAACTATATCATTATTTAATTTTACGTAAGTTATAAGGAGAGACTTATCAATTTCTAAAGGGGAAGATCTTAGGTAGCGTCATTCGTGCCAATGACAAAATTCTCTTCCTAGAGCATTGCCCATTTGATTTTCCAACCTAGGACATTCTATTTTGAAGTGGCCTACTTCTCCACATTCATGACCGTTGAGATTTCTTGCAACACCGGTTCCTTGGTTTGGGATGCTGGTTGGACTCCTAAAACACCTAGTGGTGTGGCCTTTTCTACCGCAATTACTACATATTAGCTGTCTACGTGCACCTACATAGTGGTAATTTCACTTATTGAATAATGGAAGATCTCCTGCATATTGCCTTACTGGGAGTGGGTGACGAAATGGTTGCGACACAGACTTTCCCTAAGTCATGCTTCTTCCATGCAACATACTCTGAATCTTCATCAGGCTTTCTTTTGCTATTTATCGATCCTGGGAGATCAATCTTTAAAACAATGGTGCCCAGGCGGATTACCTGATTGGTCAAGGTAAAGGCCAATCTCTTGGCACTATCATAATTAGTTGGCCTAGAAGCCGTAACCAATCCTTGGATAGGTTGTAATAAAGCCCATATGCATCTTTCTACTTTCTTATATTCTGGGGTGACAAGACTAGGACAAAAGATGGCGAAATCAATGAAGCGGCTGGCATAAGATGCAATGTGTGCATCTTGCATGGTAAGATTCCATAACTCTTGTTCTAGCTTTTGCATCTCCTTTTTAGGACAATATTCTTCAATCAATAGCTGCTTTAACTCATCCTAGGAGAAGGAATTAGCTATACTAATTTCCATGGTTTTGACATGGTTGTTCCACCATGACAATGAGGTGTCCTTGAAGGTACATACAACAAACTTAACTTTACAATTCTCAACATAGAACCTGATCTCAAATACGGACTCCATCTTCTCGATCAAGTGAGTCAGTCCTACTACTCCTTCATTTCCCAAGAAGGGTGTTGTCTTGTAATCCCTAAATTCCTTATATGTATATGCTCTTGGGTGACATCCATTACCACCCTATGTACTATCTCCCCCAGTTCCTCTTCTTTTTCTGGATCTGACATTCCTATTAGTTAGGACTTCAGCGACACGTTGAGTGCCCAATGCCTTGATGGATGCCGCATCAAGGTTCGACTGTGCCCTGAGGTTTCTTCTAACAACTCTTCTCCGATGCATGCTTGGATCCTAATACATTTATCGAAAGAGATCATTTAAGTTGATGATACCTTTTATGGATATGATGTGGTTAGTAATGTCTAAGCGCACGAGTTAGTGCAAAAACAAATATCACAAAAATTTCTATGTTAGGAAGGGAAAGCTTCAATGTACTAAATGGTTATCTCTAGGGAATATCAACAATATAGCTTTCTTGCATAACCAAACTTCCATATATCTTAGGGCATAACTTGGAAGCCTACCATACTAGGTTAGGAATCTATTTTCTAAGCGGCTCGATTTCTTATCTTTATCGTGCAGGCACTTGCCTTTGCGATGATGCTTTTGCTCAACAACTTGTGCCTGGAGCCTCGATCCTTTTATCCAGTCTTAGCTCCTCATTTAACCTGTAAACTATATTAGACCGACATATGACACTTCTTTTGATGATTCCTAACCCATCATTGACTCGTGATATGTGTGGCTAGGTATGGCAGAACTAAATGACATTTCGAGGGATAGGGATAGGTAGCGAATCCTATGTTGATTTCTGGCATACTTATTCTATTAATGTGAGAGATCAACTTTTTTTTACTTGGTGGGATTTGTCTCCTCCTCAGCAGGATTGTCATCCTCAGAGGACTCTGCAAGGTCCTTGGAGGGCTCTTATACCGATTCGGCTGGCTCTCTAATTGTTTATGAGGAATTGTTATTTTTTGGGGGTTCCTTTAAGGAAAAGTATGGGTATCCTTGGCATTAAGAGGGGATGATATAACTTGACCTTTCTATGGAGATGGTCTCGTTACCCTTTTTCAAAGATCTTCCATTATCGCATGACGAACGTGCTATATTTCGTAGATAGTACTGGTCTGATTTGGGTTCTAAGTTTTATGGGATTCTCGAGAGTTTAGTCTATCAACTGCCATATCCAAGATTAGTTGTATGTTGGTCTAACCATAATTTAGCATAGGTGTACATGTTATGCCTAGTTGTTGTTCAGACAACATATTGTGCCAATCATAGATATTGTATTTGACCTAGGCTCTTGAGTTTGGGTTACTATAGATTTGTTGTATATATTTAGGTATTTTCTCATCAAGAGAATGAGTCTATAAAACTCTTTATCTGAAGTTCTATTTGTATTTTATTAATTCTTGTTTTGTACTTCAAGACTATCAAATAAGGATCAACCAGATGAAAAATGCCGGAGGGCAGGACCATTTTAGCATATAGTCGTTTTGAAATCTAGCAACCCAAGCGACAACTTAAAGTAAACACCTCTCCCGTAAGTAGTCTATCAGTAGGGTAATTAATAATAATACATATTTGTAGGTTTGAGGACAAACCTAATCGTAGTATAAGCCCCTAGGCTATAGTCGGAATTCCTAAGGAAGTACTAGTTTGCTATAACCAATAGCTTCGATACCAATCTGTCACACCCCTGCCGACGGTGGAAACATTGGGCTGTGCAACGTAGGGGTATCTGATCACAGTCATTGAACATACGTTCAACAATACAAAACAATATAAAACATAAACATCACTTCCATTATTGATAAAAATATAACATCACAATATGATTATGAAATACTAGAGTTTTGGATTACAAAAGGTGCCATAACAAATGGAGTATAAACATGAACATGATGTTGGCGGTCTTCCATCTCACGGTTTCCTAGGAATACATGTGGTTTTAAAAACATGAACATGATGTTGGTGAGCTCACAATTTTGCGTGTTATATCTCTTCAAAATACGTTTTATATGTAACTTTATTGAGTTATAAAAGTATTTTGATTTACATTTTTAAGGCATCTCGTAATATTATTTTCTATTTCTAGGTACTAAACTTTCAATACTTTATTTTTTATCACAAACAACCATTGTCTTTGGGTTTTCCTCTAACAAATGGAGTCTAATATAATCTTATCGGTAACACTATTATCTAATAAACACATACTGCTTATATTTTATATTCCAGAAGTATTCAGCTAGATACTTCTATTTTTAGAGTAATTGTACTTTTTCAAAGTAGCAAAATTTAATCAGACGAAGAGTGAATAATAAAGCTCACTAACACATTAACATTAGCAGAGTAACAACTAATTCTACTACAAATCCTAAAACTTGGCCAACGTTACTTCGAGGTGCTATGTTATCCTAGGCAAAATAACCAACATAACAACTAGGTATAATATTTTCCTACTATATTGACTAGCAAAACAACTAGGCATAATATCATTACTTACAACTAGACAGAGTTTCTAGCGGCATATTATGCTAACGTATTTATCGCATAAACTATAAGTATATTACAAATAATAACATATTGTAAAATCGATAAGTAGTTTTATAACATGTATTCCCCTCCCCCTCCTATATTTTTTAAAACGATGGAAAAAGGGTTTGTGAAACTCACCATTGAAGCGTGATACGCTGATGTAGGGTATAATCGGGACCTGAGACTTGAAGATCGCATCGGGATCGACCGGACTCGAGAATATAATAATAATAATAATAATAATAATAATAATAAACTAAGGATTTCTTAAGAATTTTAGAAGGAATTTCGAGAGAAAAACGGAAGAAATCGAGAGAAAATGAAGAAATAGAGGTGGATTGTGAGGAATGAAAGCATCCACAACAATCTATATATACTAGAAGCGCACAGCGCAAGGAAGGTGTGTGTCGCGCCCTTGCGACGTAGCTCCAATGCTTGTCTGACGCGTGTCTGTTTCCTGCTGGTGCATCGTACCCTCTTCTAGAAGCGTGTGCGTGTGACACAACCTTCTTGCGCCTGATGCATTTCACAAAACTTCAAAAATCCGTATCTCCTTCATATGAGCTCCGTTTTCGACTTTTCTTTATATCCATACATAACTCTCAACGGCGCAAACTTATATGATTTAGTGATTTTGCAAAAATTATAACTCTTTCGTATGGATCCTGATTTTGGCGTTCTTTTTGTCAAAATTCATATCTTAAAGAATATTACGATTTCCTTTTGCTGACTTTACCTAAAAGTTAACCATTCTCTTCATAGCTTTTAACGTTAATAATTTTAAATTACGCGGTTTATTTTTATATCTTATAAAATTCATATATTCTTCATATGAACATTGATTTTTACAAAATTTATATTTTCGGGATCAGGACAACATGTACTTACTAAATAAAATATAACAAGTTTAATAAAGTAAAACATCACTTTCCTTCATAGTAGATAATTAATTCCATCATTTTCTTGAATGAAAATGCTTTCTCCTATTAATGAAATTTTTTTCATTTAGTATTTCATTTCCAACATACAAAGTTTAACTTGGAATGTGGTGGAATTAGATTTTTTTTTCACATGAATTCCATTCCACTCAAGTGAACTAAACGCACCCTTAAGGGTTGGTGCCTTCTCATCTCATTGTTCGATGGAGCGAAAGAGTTGGTGGGCTCCGTCGAAAGAGTTGGTGGGCTTCGACTTTTTATCACTTTAATTTGGTGGTAGAGGAGGTTCGTAGCAAAAGTTCTATTTTTTCCTTCCTTCTTTTTAGTTTTGGATTGGTAGAGGATGTTCATAACAAAAGTTAAAGATATGCAAATACCGATTCTTTTGGAATGTATTGGTTGTGTTCGTGAGGGTGTTCTAATAAGACATCAATGGGCATTTTCGAATCTATCACTTAAAAGAACCGGCACAATGCATGGAATGCTAAAATTTTGTCAAGATTGTCATAGATTAACATGATTCACGGAGAGGCAAAGAAATATTTCAAACTAAGCAGCTGCTCCCTTATCTTACAAAGAAACGCAAAAAGGATTTTATTCCCATAACTCCCAACATTAATAAATTACCAATGAGTTGTCAAAAACTTAGATATTAAAAGTTGACGGAACTCGTCATCATTACTAGTAGAAATGTAGAATACGAGAACATCAGTACGTAGTTGTGATCCTCAGCATCTAAGGCATTCAGTACAGATGCAACCATCAATAGTTCCTACAATCAATGCCAACAAATAACAACATTCGTTGATTCGCCTATCACGAGTGTGATCAACATCTTAGCATCATGTGATATACGGAACCAACAGTAAATAAAAAATTATTGTGTTTATAGTATTTATTAGGGTTAAATTACGTTTCACCAAGCAAACATCACAACATTTCACCACAAAAACCTTACTGGACGTAAAATATAATGAAGCAGCAGTTGAAAATCATATCCTCGTAAACATGTAAATTTACAAGTAAACCGTACGTATAGGCTCAAGCTTGGTTCAGATATGAACCAACTAGTACCCTTGTTACGATCAATTAAATAAAAAGTTCAGGAGTCAAAATATACCTAAGTAATAAATTTGTAGGCTACGAGTTTACTCTCATGAAAATGATGAGGTAGAATCGCAGTTCATATGGTTTAATAATTACGATTTCAGTTATATAAAGAAACCATATATATACGCATATTAATCAAGTTATCACGGACTCAAAAAATTGGGCTCAAAGTCATCCCATATAAAGCTACCACCTTTGGCTCCCATGGTTTCCCATGCTGGTTCACCATATTCGAACAAGCTATCATTCGTCCCAAAACCATTCAGAACTTCATCGTTTCTTGAACCTGGTTCCAACCCATTGACCAAAGGCTCGACATCTTCTTCTTTGCATGGTTGCAAAGACTGATCAGATGGTAAAGATGGAAGCAGGGTTTGTTTTTGATCGTTGATGAATAGATGTGGGAAATTGAGTCGCGCTTTATGTCCTCTCAACTTGAAGGCCTCATGATCATAAGCCAAAGCAGCTTCAACAGCAGTCTCAAAAGTTCCCAACCAACGTCTATTCCTGCTACGAGGAAGACGTATTTCTCCTACCCATTTACCCCATTGCCGTTGCCTCACCCCTCTATATAGCTTTGCCACAGGCTGCACCTGGGTTTTCCGGTGATCATATTCATCCTCTCCATTACTGAAAGAGATCATCTCTTGATTCTTCTTTGATGGGGTTGCGATAGATGATTCAGGGTTGTCATCAAGAGAAAATGGAAACATAAATTTTAATGGATTGTTTTGTTGCTCCGATTGTTCCACCCTTCTGATCTTCTTAAGTGGACCACCACAGACGGATTGCTTTCCCTTGTTCCTTCCTGAGCCAGAAGAGTTTTCGACATGATCAGACACTTGTTTCATATTACAACAGGAGAAAAGTCATTACAAAAACGTAAAAGTCTGCCCGTTTTGAAGATTTAAGCACCCTTTCGATTGCTTGGCAGCTAAGGAAATCCAAATCTATGGTGTTATTCATGGCACGCATGCTGAATTACCGAAATAGTCAGTAAAGATGTCACTCTCTTAGGCATGCTCCTTGGAGTTTTGACTTTCTTGCATCTAGGAATTTTTTTATTATGATTTAGTGATGTTTGTCGCCAGCAATTTTGTATTTTAAAATCGGAAAATGTCAATTATCTATGATCGACATGGCCATTCGTAGCACCACGAAATCTCATATGGGGTGTCATGATACTAGAAAAAGTCGTTTTTTGTTGTTTGCCTACGAAATTGTACAATAATTAATAAGGCTGTGAATAAATGATGTCCATTGTCCAGTTATTGTACCTAGTGAAGGTCGTGCCTACAGCCACCGGGGAAGCTTACCTACAAGGACGGAGTGGCAATATGTAACGTTCTTCAAAGTAGCATTTTGAATCAAAATTGATGAAGTTTACATAAACAATCGGAGGATTTTTTTGGTATGCCCGGTAACGAGCATAACGTGTGTAAACTTTTCAAATCATTGTATTGGTTGACCCGAACAAATGGCGCCAAAAGTTTTATGAGGCTATTTTCTCATGTGGTCTCATGTTGAACCTATCAAAAAATGTATTTATATCTGTTTAATTTATATGGTCCCGTTTCCGGTTTGATAATTTACCTTTATGTTGATGACATGTTAATTTTTGGTACGAGGGTCTGCCTATTATCACAAGGTGTCCATGAACATGGCCCAAAACATCGTAAGGCCCAATTTATTTTTAGCAATTCTACTATACTATATATGTACCGTTAAAGGCTGAAAAACAAATTAGGTTTCTCTTGCAAGTATCAGACGAAGCAACAGGTGAAAGAGTGGGAAAATTAGAATTTTCGAGAAAAGCAAACACTTCTTGATTCCTACATCTTTGTTGATAACGCATGGGGCACAAATTAGATCTCTCTCCAATCAGCTTATCAACAATCTTACTAGTTAATTAAATCTTCTTTTTCTCGAAATTTTTGAAGGCTGCAACCAATTTCGAAAATCAGATTCCAAAATCGTTCTTCACTTCATCTCTCTTCTCTAATCAGTTAAGTACAATCGTTCTTCACTTCTTCTTTCTTCAATAATTCTTTAATAAGTTTCTAAAATCGGAGGAATAAATAAACTAGTTTCGAAAATCAAAAGAACAAGGAATTAAGTAAATCAATTTTTGAATTTTTAAGGTATAAGTAAATTTAGTTCTGTTTTTTTTTTCGTTTCTAATAAGTGATACTATTTCTGATTTGTAAGAAGTAAATCATTATTTTTTTTTCTTCATTTCATATTTTTTTTGAAGTGTTGAAAATGCGAAGGTAATGTACTAATGTTATGATTTCTGGAATTCTTTTATTAGAAGCATATCAGTTTTTGTTTTTTTTTTGTTTTTTTTTGTGATTATAAAATATATCTTCCTGATTGATTTATGTTTATTATTATTATTATTATTATTATTATTATTATTATTATTATTATTTGATACCCTTTCTTATTGCTTTCAATTGTAGCAATAGAAGGTAATTTTCTGATTTCTAGATTTTTTTATTAGAAGCCTACCAATGTTTTGATTTTGTGATATATATATATATATATATATATATATATATATATATATATATATATATATATATATATATATATATATATATATATATATATATATATATATATATATATATATATATATATATATATCTTACGTATTTGAAATAAAATCTGATTTTTTTAGCCGTGTAGAACAGAGTTTTTCCGAATTGAAGATTTTGAAGTCATACTTACGACCTACATTGACCCAAGAACAACTTAATGGATTGGTTTTGATGACAATTAAGCACCACTTTGGATAAAGTTACTTATGAAAATGTTATTAAAAGATTTATTTCAATGAATATTAGGATGATAACTGTTTTCAAGTATAAGAAAAATAAATGGTGTATTATTTTGAATGAACTTTTAATTTTAAGTATTTTGCAATAAAAATGAAAATTTATATTTTTTTGCTTAAATTTTTATATCTTTCAAGTTGTAGGGGCTATTTGTTTGTTAATTTGCATAGGGCATCCAAAATTTCCTGGCCGACCCTATTCGACACCGATCAACTTTATCAAACCACAACTAAGGAAATGAAAATTTCTCTATATTAAACATAATCAAGAAAGATACATATATAGGGGATGTATTTACATATAGCCCCTTAGACTAAACATAAATATTAAACTAGTTATAATTACATGGATTGATACGCCCCCACAAGCTAAGGGCCAGGAACGACCTGAAGCTTGCCCTTGAGAGATAAGAATCGTGATGTGGACAAAGGTTTAGTAAATATATCTACAAGTTGGTCATCAATGGATATGAATTGGACTTTTAGTTCTCTTGCAACAACGTTCTCCCAACTAAAGTGAAAATCAATTTCAACGTGCTTGGTGCGAGCATGAAAATAGGATTGACAGATAAGTATGTAACACTTAGGTTATCACACTACAAAGTAGAAGTAGTTGTTTTTACGCCAAGTTCTCTCAAAAGCACCTAAAGCCGCATGAGTTCAACTACAATATCAACGAGTGCTTTTTACTCGGATTCTATAGAGGAGCGGGACACAGTTCTTTGTTTCTTTTTATGACCACAAGATCAAGTTTGATCCGAGAAAGATGGCAAAGCCTCTAGTTGACCGTCAATCATCAGGCATCCAACACAATCCGCATCTAAGAACGCATGAAAGGTTTTGGAGTATGTGAATACATGGAGAGTCAAATTGGAGTTGCGACAAATAAGAAGACCATGTGAACTTGTACCATGAAGATATCACAAAATATGTTTAACCACAACCCAATGAACATCTGTAGGTGCATGCATGAATTGGCAGACCTTATTAACAACATAAGAAATATGAGGGTGTGTGTGTGAGTGAGAGAGAGAGAGAGTAACATACTACAGTTCCCCCATAATTTGTAGGTATTCGTTGAGTCATCAAGTAGAGAACCAGATTCATGGCTTAAGTGAATAGATGGGGACCTGAGTGATGGTGTAGGCTTTGCATCAGAGAGACCAGCTTGACGTAGGAGGTCACCAATATATTGTTGTTGAGAAAGAACAATATTAGAGTCATGACTGATGACCTTAATACCGAGAAAGTGATGTAGTTTTCCCAAATCCTTTATTGTAAATTCCTTACAAAGTGTAGTCACGAGTTGATCAATCATAGTCAAACAGTTGGCAGTGAAAATTATGCCATCAACATATATAAGGATGTAGATTAAGGTAGGCCCTTGAGAATACACAAACAAAGATGAATTGATTTTAGAGCCAACAAATCCAAGTGTCGTTAGAGATTGAGAGAGCCGGTGGAAGCAGGCTCTTGGAGCCAGTTTTAGGCCATACATAAAATGCTTGAGGCGACATAAATGCATTGGATGTGCAGGGTCAACAAAGCCTGGATATTGTGTCATAAAAATGGTGTGTATAGGGTGCCCATGGAGAAACACATTCTGGAGATCAAGTTGTCTCAAGTTCCATCCTTGTGCGATAGCTATAGACAGAATGGTTCAAATGGTTGTGGGCTCAACTACAAGTTTGAATGTCTCACCGTAGTCAACACCCGATTGTTGGTGAAAACCCTTCGTAACAAAGCGTGATTTGTATTGCTCGATGGTGCCATCAGCCTTGTATTTTATGCGATAAATCCATTTACACTCGATAATATATGTTTTTCAAGAGTAGGGAAAAATTGTCCAAGTGTCATTTTGCATTAAGGTAGAGAACTCTTATTGCATTTCTCTGCAACACTTAGAATGTTTGTTAGAAACTGTGAATAATGTAGGCTCATCGATTGTAGATGAGCTAGTGGTGGTGCTGAGATTAACAAATGGGTCATAGACTATTTTTTGTGGATTTGGGAGAAGATTCATTGGATGAGTTCGAGTGGCTGGGGATGGTGGTGATGTCGAGGGTGAGGTTGGAGGGTTTGTAGGTAGTGAAGATGGTTCATCATTGGGTGAGGTAGGAGATGAACTAGTATTAGGAGAGATTTCTCCTGGTTGATAATCTGGATCAAGAGAAGAGAATAAAGGAGGGGAATTAGGATAAGGGTTGGAATTATGTTTAGACGTGGATGGTGTGGGTGTAGGGTTGGTCATGATCAGGAAGGGAAAGATTGATTCATTGAACTTGACAAGACGAGCAATGTATAATTAGTTTGTTTTAAGATTGATACACTGGTACCCATGGTGTGTAGAGCTATAGCCAAGAAAGGCACAAGGGGTCAAGTGAAAATCAAGTTTGTGAGTATTATATGATCATAGGCATGGGAAGCATTGAAATCCGAAAAGTTTTAGGAAGAGATAATCAGGTTGTTTTTGTAACAAGTGTTCATAGGGAAAGATAGGCTGGAATACTCGAGATAACATGCGATTGATAATAAATACCACGGTGTCAAATGCATAATGCCAATAGTAGTGTGGAACATTACCTTGTGCCAAAAGTGTAAAACCAGTTTCAACATGTTTGTTATGACGCTCAACAAACCCATTTTGTTCATGGGTATGTGGATATGATAACCGATGAACAATGCCCATGGTGGTAAAGTATGATGAGAGTTTTCGGTATTCACCTCTCCAATCTATTTTTACATTTTTGACCTTGGAATTGAATTGGCGTTCGACCATAGAGATAATTTGTTTAAAGATTTCAAATACATCAAATTTGCGAGTCATATGGTCTATCCACATATAGCGAGTATACGTTAGACCGTTACCATTACCGACATGTAAAGCATCTTGACCATGATAGGTGTAGATTGGTTAAGGTTAGACAAGACATGGGTTGTGTGGTTGTTAGTGTAAAGCCCGCGGATTCGGGCTAGTCAATTTAGAGAAAATAAGCGTTAACAATGACTTTTTGATAAAAGATTATTTACAATAAATAATCTTAACCAAAGTATAGTATATGTCACGAGTATTCCTTACATATAAAGAACGCTCAACTCCGACTTAGGACGAAGAAGTTATGACATGTCGAAGTTTTGCGACAAAACCGGAACGGCTCCGCGTATAGTAGAAATTGATTTTTTGACGAAATAGATTTTAGCCCTAGTAATCTAAACGAAAGTCATAGTATACGTTAAACTGAGAACGTACATAAAAAGAACATCCAAATCTAACTTTGTTTGAGGAAGTTATGATTTTTCTAAGATTTAGCATAGTAGTGCATATCATGGAAATCGAATTTTAGATTGATCGATTAGTAGCCAACACGACCTAAATGAGAATTGAAGATCTAGTTAATAGGAGCTCAACAATATAAAGGCAGTCGAAAACGGACTCCAGATGACAAAGTTATAAATTTTTATTGGACTTTAATTGTCTAAGCCTGTTAAATATAACTTTAAAAATAAATTCAAAATTAGCCAACTGAGTCTAAACGAAAGTTGTAGATCACGTCGCTACCTTCATGTGGAAATAAAGAACGTCAAAAATGTAGATCGTGTGCGAAAGTTACAGAATTTAGAAGATAATTAATATTTAGGATTAACTTGCGAGTGACATGTGGCAAGATCTAAGCCACACCTTCCTCCCCACGGCTTAGAACGAGATTGCAACACCTGGACGGAGTATGCCTATCATAACTCGAAGTAAGCCCAGCATAATGTTGTTTTCGCCATTACGCCCAGCGTACCAAATGTGTACGCCCAACGTACGCGGTTGCTGGCAGCCTATAAATAGAAGGCGTTTTCACTCATTTTTCTCACATCTTCTCATCCATTTCTCTCCTAAACACCCCCAAACCCTCAAGGCTTTTCCCTAGTGGCTCCTAAGTGTTATTAGCTAGTCCTTGAGCGCCATAAGGCTCCGAGGAGAAGCACTTTCGGCTCAGAACCCGATTCTTCGTGAAACTCCCTTGTAAGTGAGTTATGCTTACCTAAATTTAAGTATAACTTATGTTTAAGTTCATTATTGTTATTATGAACCCGTAACTTGTTTTAACATTGATTCCAAGTCATTATACTGTTTGATCTACTTATAGGGATGATGTCAGGGTTGTGATTTAGTGAGGTGTTTAAAGTGGGATTTCCAAACAGTATACTTCGTATACCAAACGGACCCTACCTCCGATATGATCCTATCTGGTTGTTCCTTACTTGATAGATCGTGAAGTAGACTTGGAGTTAATGATAAATCTAGACTAATAATTATTTGCAATAAATATTAGACTAAAAACATAGCGATAATAATGCTAGGTTTCGTCGAAGGAAAAGACTATTGTTAGAAGTGAAACGTTGCCTGAATTTCAAGTCATCACTTTAACAAATGAGTGCATAGTCGTTTTCATTAACATGATTTTAATACAAGTATTAGTTAAATTATTAAGTATGTTTATGTGTGAAATATTAGATATTGCTTGAAATACGTGTTAAGTGCATATATGATAATATATGATAATTAGGATACAGAATGAACCGAACTTAATTAAGATGAATATCGGGTAGTATATTCTTATGAGTACGGATAACGTATACACGAAGGGTAGAAATTTAAAATTTGCCATTAATCCGAGAGCATGGATTAGACATACTCATTCGTCCTTAGTCCGAGAGTATGGAGAGGGCATAGTCATTTATCATTAATCCGAGAGCATGGATTAGACTTAGTCATTCTGAGAGTATGGAGTGGGCTTAGTCATTTGTCATTGATCCGAGAGCATGGATTAGACATAACTGATCCGGGAGTATGGATTAGGTAAATCTATTAATTTTAGATCTGAGAGTATGGACCGTGTTGTTGTGAGGATTGATAGGGTGGGGTAAAATTGCTTGCGAGTTCTAACATATATATATATATATATATATATATATATATATATATATATATATATATATATATATATATATAACATTGTGGGATTGAAATCCCTATGTACTCACCAGGTTTCTCAACCTAACCCACTCAGTTTATTTGTATCACATGTATCAATACAAAAGACATTACACTAAAAGATTAAAGGAGATGTAAATCATTAGTGTAATGTGTTTCTGTATTGACGATGACATCCCAATTTTTTAATCTCTCAGTATAATTTGTTTTCGTATCAATACCTATGATACTCTAATTGTATCTCCTTTAATATAAATAATATATCACATTATGCTTATGTTTCTGTATTAACGATGACATCCCAATTTTTTAATATAAACAAAATATATTTCTTCGTAAATGCTTTGATAATATCTTTGTCATGTTTTCTGGGAACCAATTCCGCAATATTATTCTTTAAAATGGATACTCTAATTTTTAAATAAGCATAAATAAAATTTTTAAAATGACATTGAATTTGGGGATGTCACAGTTAGGTCTTGTGTTGGGGTATCAAGTGGATGTTGAAGTGGGTATGGAGGCATAGAGGGTGTTGAAGACCGGTGGTTGCTAAAGTGAATAGTGGGTTGAGTGTTGTTGTTGCGGTGATTGGGACACTGTGATTGTATGTGAGGAATGCCACATTGGGTGCAATGACCATAAACAATGTTTTGTGTTGACGCTAAACTGAAATCTGGTCCACACCTACAATTTATGGTAGTGCCACCACCACCATTTCCACTATGATTATTATTTCTACCGCAACCACTACGATTATCGTAACTTCAACTTCGATTACTATAAAGAGCTTGAGCTTGATGGGTTGTAGTTGGGATGATGCTCAAACCTAGGGTATGAGCTTGAGCAACAAGATTGTCAATAGTAGTTTAGCCTATTTGAGAAGGTTGACTGGTTTGTGTAGTATACACTTGAGAAATATTAGGTTTTGATCTTCCATGTACGAACTCGTGATCAACAAGAAGAGCTCGTAGATTATCAACGTGAACATCTGTACTACGTGTTGTAAGGGTTGTAACTAGGTTGCTGAATTCTATGAGGGTGGATAGACCGGATAAAATTATGAGAACCATGGCCTTGGGATGAACCATTTCACCAATGGAGGTTAGTAAATCAGCATAGATGTTGGTGCGTAGAAGGTACATCGTGATAGGTTCATTGCTACCAATCTCGAGTTTGAGGAGATTGGTTTTTAGTGTAAGTTCTCTAAAGAGGGTGGATGGTTCATAAGGATTACGTAATGCATCCCATATTTTTTGGGATGTATGTTCTCCATAAAATAAAACCCTATATGATATCTCAGAGATGGAAGAAAGAGGAATCATCTTTACGTGAGCATCGTTTTCAATCAAGATTACAAAATTCAGATTTGGTACCTGATTGTTTTCTGCTCTAGTAGAGGTTGAAGGAGGACATGGAATTGTTCCATCAAATAAACAATAAGTTTATATGCTAATAATAAGGGTTCAAACATTATTTCCAAAATTGGTAGTTGTATGGGTTGAGAAAAAATGCCCACTTGTGATGAGACCGAGCTGCTTTTTTTGGTTTATGTGCATGTTGTGAGATTTGGAGCCATGGTGGATGGTTGAGTGATGATTGTTGCCAGAGGTTAACTCGAAGTGGTTTTCGTAGATTGTCTTTAGGGTTGACAGCGTCGCTAGGGTAACAAGTTGTTTGGCTCTGATACCATATCAAACCACAACTAAGGAGAGCATAATTTCTCTATATCAACCATAATCAAGAAAGATACATATATAGGGGATTTATTTACATATAGCCCTTTAGACTAAACAAAAATGTTAAACTAGTTATAATTACATAGATTGATAAACTTGAAGTTGATGAAACTAAAGTTTGTTGTCATCAAAGTTTTCCATGAAGGATATGGGGGAGGCTGATGTGATCCTTGGTATTAGAAATAAACGGGTTAACAAGGGTACTGCTATGATGCAAACACACTATGTTGAGAAAATTCTTACATGTTTAATAATGGTTATTGTTCTCTTGTAAGTACTCCCATGGATCCTGGTATGAAGTTAATGGCAATAAAGGAAAGACAATATCACAGTTAGAATACTCTTAAGCGATAGGTTATTTGATGCATGCTATGACAAGTACCTGTCCTGATATCGCTTATGCGGTTGGGAGGATGAGTCAGTACTTAACATTGACAAACCATTTAGAGAGTGTTCACGTACTTGAAGGGAACAATGGATTATCGATTATGTTATCTAGGGTATCCTCCAGTTTTAGAAGGATATTCTGATACAAGTTGGATAAACCATCTTGAGAAGATCATTCTTCAATAAGTGATTGTGTATTCTTTCTTGGGGGAGGTGTTATCTCGTGGGCATATAAAACTCAAACTTGCATAACAAACACAACAATGGAATCATAATTTTTGCATTAGCCACAATGGGTAAAGAGGCAGAATAGCTAAGGGATCTAGTCTATGAGATTCCATTATGGAAAACTCGGATAGATCCTATTTGTATTTGTTGTGATAGCGCTGCTAATTTGGCTAAGCCTTATAGCCACGTGTACAATAGGAATTCTACACATTTGGGTTCTAAAACAATACAACTAAGAATTTAATTATGACGGGTGTGATTTCGATGGATTTTGTGAGGTCACAACAAAATTTGGTGGACCATTTTACTAAAGGTTAGGAGCGAGACTTAGTACACAAGTTTGCAATTAGGATGAGTTTAAAGTCCCTTTAATTCCTTAATGATAAGACACATAATTTTTAACACATTTTTTCCATGATAGATCGGTTAAGGGCTTGAGGGATTAAAAGTAAGGTTTTTTGGAAAAATCCTGTGCCACGACGTGGTTAATGGGGTACCACGAGAAGGCATGGCTAATGCATGGTTCGCATATATGATGGTCACCACAACGTAGCATTGAGAGGTGCCATGGCGTGGCAGCTGTTGAAGCCCAGGCCTATGAATTTTAGGGTTTCTTCCATATTTAAGCACCTAAACTTAAGGTTTAGGGCATCCTCTTCAGCCTCCAACCCTTCCAAACGAAACCCTAGCCTCCATTATTTATTGATGGTTTTATTTCTTAATTTAGAGCTTCTTCTTTGGATTTTGGTGAAGCTTGGTGAAATGAGAGGTTTATCTTGGTGCAAGGGAGCAAGGAGGTGCTCAGATGCTCAATTTTTTTTCGGTAGTTTCCACGATGTTTGAGTCGTTAACTTTTTTTGATCGATGACCATTGACTTTTGATCAGTTTGACGTTCAGTTTAACCTATTTTTCGGCTGTTGATCAAGGTTTGTTATTTGATTAAGTGACCATCGATTCGCAGGATTGTCCAGTGCAAGGATTTAAAAGTGTTAGACTATTATCCGACTATGCATTTCAGGTGAGTTTCCTCACTATACTATGTGTGGAAGTGTATATCCTTGTATGTCAGGATATAGGAGTAATGGTATGCTGGTTAGAGTACCAGTAGGTGTGTAATCGTCTAGTGGAGTACCCTAGAGGATGTATGTAGTCACATAGTATATCCTGAGAACTCTTGATCTAGGAATTTTTGCATGTTCCTTGTTTGGTTGTGGCTCTATAGTGGGATCACCTGTTCAAATGTCTATCTCACCTCTGGTTACATATAACTAAGCATTCCTTAGAGATCTCCCGATAGTGGCATAGTGTACTGTATGACGCATGGTATGCGGTAGTGAATTATTAGACAGGTAGACTAGTATAGATAATTTCATGTGATTATGTGTTTACTTGATTGCTTGTTTGTTATCTATGATGACATATTGAGTTGTTGGTTAAGGCGGTCCTGCTTTGTGCGGTAGGCCAGGATACCAGGGCAGGCCAACGGTGTGTTATAGCCCAGGTGTAGAACAATTGTATGATGTAGGGGGAGCGGTCCATGCATGTTGTAGGCCTTGCAAGGCGGTCTAGACTGTGACATACCCTCATTTTCAGAACCAATTAAAATTTCATTTCTTTATGCTTTAATAAATTTAGAGGCGGAATTTCCCAGTATAATAAAAACATTTTGAGATAACAGTAGTTATTTCCTTATATTTAAAACTCTCAGGATGTCATCATTCATATCCAAACATACATTACAAAGTAAATATTAAAAGGTCCTAAACTACTATAAAAGAAACATCTCTTTATTTCACTCAACATCCTAACTAGACTACGACAACCTTACATCCACTACCTTTGATGCACATAAAATGAGTGGGTCAGGTTTTGTAAACCTGGTGAGATGTATAGGGTTTTCAAGCCCAGAATATATTAATGATAACATATAAAATCATTCCTGTAAATGAAAAATATATGTATAATCTGATATAAGACCACCTACCCTCCCCAATCGATTCTCACAAATCCTTATTTGGCGATCATTTGGAAGAATCACCTTACCTGATGGATCGTCTGAGCAATTGTTTGACTACACAGCTAGGGGAGTCATTGGCTAGTGTAACTCATTTAAAGGAAACAATGTTCAAAGTATATGATAAATATAATATCCCATTTTATCTACGTCTTTGGGTTATAAGTCCACACTAGAAACATAATTCACTAGACTTCCTAGAATAGTCAAGTGTTGTCATTTACTTTGGTCGATGACGCAAACATACTAGCCATTTTTCTGATCTGGACCCATCATTTCTGGTCATCCAAGAAAAGGAGGACTAAAATGAGACCTAACCAATATCCAACTGATTTGGATCTAAGTACCTTTTATATGTCCATAACTAACCAAGACTATATCCAAAGGAAAATCTAATTATGACATAGTTCATAATAAGCACTTCTATTATAGTTATACAAGTAGCACATAGTATAACTAATACAATTTGCATTTAATAAATACTTTTATTAAATTATGGTCGTGAAGGTAACTACACACTCACATGAAAAAAGAAGGTGAATCACGGTTAGGGATGCGCCTTTTCGAAGACCTAAATGTATAACACTAAGGTGTTGTCTGTTTTTTCGAAGACAAAATGTCTGCAGTCTGCGGACAACATCTACAAACGTCTGTAGTGGAAGAGGTGAACCAAATGTCTGCAGTCTGCAAGAAGAAGACCGTTTGTTTTTTAACGTTTGTAGACACTAAGTTTTTCATCAACTATAACTTAAGCAACTAAATAAAGCATACAACTAATTCAAAAATATTGTTATGAGTGAGCAAAAACTGAATCGATAAAAAAACGTGATAAAAACCCAACAAAACCAAAAATAATAAACATATACTTATACAAAATTCGACGATGTGATTGACATTCAAAGGGCTAAAATTTTGTTGGAATTCAATAATCAAGAAATTAAATGAACTCAGTTATTAACGTGGCATAAAATATGATAACTGAAAAATAAAACTTCATTAAGATTTTTGATATTATATATAGGAACTAATTAATGGATGATATTGTTTCTATCCTAAATAACATAAACAAAGTTACTAGATTTACCTACTAAATGCAAACGTACACAAAAATAAAAATATATTCAAAACTATGTCAAAATTATTTCTATACATATATTATCTGAATAGAAAAACATGTACATAATCATATACATAAAAATTTGGTTTAATACATAATTATGATATAAAAAAAACAACAAATAAACAATAAATAAAGAAACAAATAATTACATAAAAAGAAAGGAGTGGAACAAAAGTATAAAAAATGAAAAAAAAAACACTAATAATTACCAAAAAAACCTTTTTTAAAATTTATATATGTTGTGGAAGAGGTAAGAAAATGCTAGAAGATGTTAGAAGACATCGGTCCATATCTGCGCCAAGAAGAGGACGCACAAACATTTTTAGGTCTACGCTCTTCTAGAAAACAAACAGTCTGCGAGACGAAACGTTTGTGCACCGTCTGCACGGTGTAGACATAAGAGGTCAAAAAGAGCTTTTGCAGAAAAACAAACACCATCCAAGTCTTAGTCTAGTTTCATAATCCTGGTGACTATGTTAATAATAGTCTAGATTCCTCAATAATCTCAATGTCTACTTCAAGATCTATCAGTTAAGGAATAACAATGTATAATCGTATCAGCCGTAGGGTTCGTTTGGTATACAGAGTGTATTGTTTGGAAATCGCATTAACACCTCACTAAATGCAGCCTAGACATCACTCCCGTAAGTAGATCAATCAATATAATGACTTGGAATTACTGAAAAATCTTAATTATATGTTCATAATAACGACTATGACTATAAATAAAGGTTACACTTAAAATCACATAAGCATATGTTGGTTAACTTGCAGAGTAATCTGTTAAAAACTGGGAATTGTGCGTGCAAAAATTTGACCTAAGAGCTTCTATTCTCCGAATATCTGACATCGTAGGGCCTTGCTAAAATGGTCGGGAACTAGAGATTCAATAGAATTCCAGAGAGATTGGATGGAAAGTTCTGAGAAATATCGCTGCATTTCGAGGTTTATATAGGGATGGAAAAGGGCAGGCGTGCCGAGCTTTTTGTCTGGGTGCGCCACACCCATGGTCAGGTATGGTGACATGGTAGTTTCTTGGTGTGACACATGGCAAGTTTATGGTGTGATATTGAAGGGTCTAGTTTCTGGTTTAGGCTAGGCTATCTGATGTATACGTCTTAATGGGTCTTTTGTCATGTAATAGAGTTGTTTGGATATGTTTACGACCAATAGTCTGTTTACGGCCGTGAACAAGTTTACGGCCGTAAACCTATTTATGGCCAGTCTTTCCCTATATAAAGGGTGTGTCAGAGTCTATCAGTTGTTGTTGTCAGTCAATAAAGGGTGTGTACCTGACGTTTCTTTAATATTAACGTGTGCAAAGCTTGGTTCATTCTTCTTCTACTCCATTCTTATCTTATTTGATTGTTAGTTGCTTGATCACTAGTTAAGATCCTTGTTTCAAGGGCCGTATAATTGGTATCAGAGCGAATCCGGTGTCAAATCATCTTACAATCAAGTTTACGGTCAAAGGGACTTAGTTTCGTGATTGTTCTAGGCCTGATTTGGTGCCTTTGTAGCAAAATGGGATCATATTTGTTTAAAATTTGTGTTTTCGTGAAAAACTGGGCATTTATGGTCAAGAGTTCACGGCCGTAAACTTCTATTCACGGTCGTAAACTAACAATCTTCAGTGACCATAAACAGTGTATCTTCAGAAACCGTAACGTAACTCCTCAACCGGAAACTCAACAGTAAACTCTGTTTGGTCAACAAACTTTGACTTTTCCTCTTTTGTTTCATTTAAGAGCCTAATTAAACTACAACATGAGTAAAACATTAATTTTAAATGTTTAAATAAATTGTTTTCTCATTTGGCTTGGTTTGTGCAAGTTGAAATGGCAGATCTAAAATTCGATGACAGTCACAACTTGGCAATTCTTTTGGTTGATCCTCCTATTGCTCATGGAGAGTTCAAGTCCATGATGCATGGATTAAGGGAATGTTGTCTGACCACTGCTCTTATTGTGAATCCAAAAGTTTATCAAGGCATAATCAAAGAATTCTGGAGGTCAGCTAATGTAAAGAAAGGAGAAGATGGATCTGTATCTGTTGTAGCTACAGTAAAGGGTTGCAAAATCATCATCACAGAACAATTCATCAGGGACGTTCTTAAAATCGACGATCAATCTACCTTCCCTACTGAGATTGAAACCGATCTAGCTCAGGAACTTCTCAACAAGATGGGCTATGAAGGTGAATTTCCTCTGACAATGAAGAAGCTGCTACCACCTTACCAGAGGTTCTTAGCTCATGTCTTTATGAGCTGCATATCAGGAAGAAGATCGAGTGCAAATGAGATTTCATTAAGAAACACAGGAGCCATTGTTTCCCTTGCTACTAGATTTGACTTCAACTTCTCCAAGTTCATCTTTGACGAGCTGATTATAAACATCAAAGGAAAACAAGGGACAAGTTCTTGATGTATCCAAGGTTCATTCAAGTGTTCATCAACGAGCAATTTCCTACGATGGTTAGAGAAGGAGAAACTTTAGACATGATGTCTCTTGGGCCAAACACTGTCGGGATAATCAATCAAAACCGAAAGGGAAAAGTTACTTTTCAAGGAAAGTATCCCTTAGTGAAGTTTGGTATGTTTGCCGATTCAAGCGAGGCATTTGAGTCTCATGAGTCTTCAAACCACGTATCATCTGAAGAAGATGTCATTCTCGAAGAAGATGTTATTCCTGTATCAGATCACAAAGATAATGTAGTTACACCTATTGCTATAGTGGGTGAAGAGCATGACTTGCAATCTGTGCATGTTGAGAGTGACTACAATGAGGGAACGATGGAGGATGCAGTTGAAAATGAAGGAGATGATGATTCGTTTAATGATATTGATATTTCAGGTGATGACAAGGATGACATTTCATTGAATTTTGGAGGCAATGATAACCTCTTGTCCAATGAAGAACTTGACTCGTTTTTTAACAGTATCTGTGATGTTGCTCATCCAACAATGGAGATAAGTGATACAGAAGATGTTCTTGAAACAACGCCTCCTACTTCCAACCAAATGGCTGACACTACAACACCTATGGATACAACCTCAGGGGATTCCTCCCCTTGAGGATGTTATTCCTACTACTGAGCCATCTTTGAGTGAACCGTTGATGACTCAGACCTCCCAGCCTCCGTTGAAATGGAGAAGACATGATTCTAGGCAGGGAGTATTCATTCCATAACAATCTCAAGGACATCTGACTCAACCAACAACTACTTTTGTTGCGGATTCATCTGTACCATCCCACAAACGACCAAGCACCATTTTTGTAGTTGGTGGTTCATCATCTCCCCCGGGATCATCTCCTCCTAGGCCTTTTCATGATGATGCCTCTGTGAGGCTTGCTTTGCATCTGGACCAACAACAAAGCTCAGTGCCTTCCTCCCGCGCTAAAGAAATTTCTATAGAGGAAATCCACTCAGGAGAGGATGATTCCACCATGCACAAACTTAGAAAGGAGATCGGTGTGCTAAACCAGAAAAACATTGAGCTTGGTATTCATGTAGCTGATCTTGAAGCCGAAAAAGCTCAACTTAACATTTGTGTTGCAGATCTTGAAGCAGATAAGACTCTGAAATCAAAGAAAATCTTTGATCTCCAAACACACCTGGGAAACATAAGTGCATGTTACTTTGACTTGAAGAAGAAACTGGCAGAGGAAATTAGCGACAAGTTCAAATCATCCATTCAAGAATTCAATGTTGGCCAGTCATCTCAAGATCCCCTTTCTAACCCGCCCACTGAAAGAACTCGGGTCGTTAATCGCTTTGCAAAAGAACCAGTTCAAGCACCCAACGTTGTTGAACTAAAACGCGCCAAATTAGCAGCATCCGCCAAGAAAAATCAATTGTTGTTCAAGAAGAGCTCATATCAGAATTCTCCTTGAGATCAACCCAAAGTCACTGTCACTGATCTTGAAAAGTAAAAATTTGGACACAAGTACGGTGATAGAACAGGAATTGTCTCATGGGGTTTTCAGACAGGTTAAACATGTGTATAGTGAGACGCAAAAGCTCAAAGGTGGAGTATTACAAAGACTTCCATAATTTCAATTCATGGAGAAGGGTTGATCTTTCAGAACTATCCAGTGCTCCATTTGCAAATCCATCAGGTGATCCACAGGCAACTCATTTCAAGCTTTTCTTGGAAGACCAAGTAAAGAAGGGATTTCCTAGCATGAAGACTGTTGAGTCTTTCATTAAAAGATTCCCTAAAGTACTGGATCTCAAGACAAATCAGCCTTTCCAGACTGTGATGTGGCCACCGACCAACCAAGTTAGGCAGATTCCTGTGTTGCAGAACTTTTGTGATGGATCTCTTGCGAATATGCTCTACTAGGTGTATGATGAAACCTCTGCGACTGCTATCATTAAGTTTCAAGATGGTTACTTTCTCCTGTTCGACAAAAGAGACCTACTTCAATTCGGAAAGTGGGATATTCATCATTTGGCACAACATCATATCAAAGTGGCTGAAGAGATCTCCAAGCATGCTGCTAAAGAATACACGACAATGGTTGCAGAGATCATCACAAAAGAGATGTGGCATGGCGCGAGGGGGGGGGGAGATCTGATGTGCTTATCGTTGAAAAGGACTAAGTCAAAGCTAGCCTCAAACCAAAGGGGAGATTGAAGGGTCTAGTTTATGGTTTGGGCTAGGCTATCTGATGTATAGGTCTTAATGGGTCTTTTGTCATGTAATAGATTTGTGTGGATGTGTTTACGGCCAATAGTCTGTTTACAGCCGTGAACAGGTTTATGGCCGTAAACCTGTTTACGGCCAGTCATTCCCTATATAAAGGGCATGTCAGAGTTTGTCAGTTGTTGTTGTCAGTCAATAGAGTTTACGACCATTGTCCAAGTTGTACCTGACGTTTCTTTGATATTAACATGTGCAAAGCTTGGTTCATTCATCTTCTACTCCATTCTTATCTTATTTGATTGTTAGTTGCTTGATCGCTGGTTAAGATCCTTGTTTTAAGGGCCTTACAGACATGGAAATTTCATATATTTTTATCCAATCTCCTTTTTTGATGGCCTTTATATCCATGGATAGTTATCGACGAGATCTACAACTTTCATTTAGACTCGGTTAGCAAATTCTCGTGTTATTTTTAATGTTATATTTTTAAGAGGATTAGACTGTTAAAGTCCATGTAAAAATCATAACTTTCTCATACAATATCCATTCCTGACTGTCTTTATATTGACGGATAGGTATTGACGAGAAACTTCCAAAAATCATAAATTCCTCTCATGAAATCTGATTTAGGCGTTCTTTATATGCACGAGTTCGCTTTTACAAATACACGACTTTTGTTTAGATTATTTATCCAAAATTATCTATTATTTTGAATTTATAATCTAGCCCTATTTATTTCGTTTCGACGCAAGATTTTTACACAGATATCAAATACATCTATTATATATATATATATATATATATATATATATATATATATATATATATGTATATATATATATGTGTATATATATGTATATATATATATGTGTATATATATATATGTATGTATGCATATATATATATATATATATATATATATATATATATATATATATATATATATATATATATATATATAATTCACATAAACATATTTGTATTTGAATAATTTAATTTTATTTATTCTTTAAAAATTTACAATAGTTAACCGACAAGGTTACAAATTTGATAACTAAGTCTACCAGGAAACGCGGGCGTTACACAGACATACTAAAGGCTCATGCATGCATGCATTGAATGTATATTTTGTTGTGTGGTATTATGGGGAACTCACTAAGATTTGACTTACAACTGTGGATTAAATTTTTTTCAGGTATCGTTGGTGATTACGGGAAGGCGAAGGCGTGATTGTAGACACTCATCATCAACACTGGAGTTTTGTGTTTACATCTTAATACTATGTTTTCCTAATTAATTGTAATTGAAAAACTGAATTTCTTAACTCTGGGTTTTATGAAAATGGTGTTTTAGCTTAATTAAACAGTTATCACGACATCATTGATCGACCTCCTTTTGAGATTCTCTATGGGGGGAACTGCAAGACCCCGATTTGTTAGGGTGAGGTCGTTCAGCAGGTTATGGGGAGTACTGAGGTGGTACTCAAGACCACTGAGTTGATTCAACAAGTTCGGAGCAGGCTCCAGACAGCTCAGAGTCAGCTGAAGAGTTATGCTGACACGCGTCGGTCTGACTTAGAGTTCCAGGTGGGAGATATAGTTCGACTGAAGGTGTCACCTTAGAAAGGTGTCATCTAGTTTAGGAAGTGGGGCAAGCTGGGCCCCAGGTATATTGGTCCTTTCAGGGTTTTGGCTCGGGGGCCCGGGTCGCTTATCGCTTGGATCTTCCAGACGAGCTCAGTCAGATTCACAGCACATTATAGGTCTCTCAGTTACGAAAGTGTTTAGTGGACGATTCCGCATTGGTACCATTAGAGGATATTCAGGTGGATGACCTCCTGAATTATATTGAGAGGTCGATAACGATTTTGGATCAGAAGACGAAAACCTTGAGAAGCAAGGTTGTCGAGCTAGTAAAGGTGCAGTAGCAGCACAAAAATGGATCAGAGTGGAGTTTGGAGCCCGAGGATGAGATGAGAGAGCACTATCTAGAATTCTTTGGGGCAACAGACTTCGAGGACGAAGTCTGATCCAAGTGGGGGAGAATTGTAACACTTAAATCCTAATAAGTTTCTTTATTTCCCTTATTGTTATTAATGTTGCATTTTTGGTCCTTAAGTTGTACGTGGGGCGTACCACATGGTACACTTAGTGTATAAGCTGTAAAGCGAGTACACAGGGCGTACCACATGGTATGCTTCGCGTACTCATGCATGGTGGGATCGGGACTTCGGACACGTACGTTGGGCGTACGTGTATATATGCGGGGCGTACGTGATTCATTTAGAACCCCTAATCTTTGGGGTTCGGCACTATATAAACATCATTATGGACTATGAAACCCTCATTTATTAGCCTCCATTGTCCCTATAGCCTCAAGCACGAAACCCTAAGCCTCTCCTTTGTGTTTTGAGCTCATTGTGTTCATTTTGGTGGTTTTTGTTCATATTCAAGAAGTAGAAGCTTGGTGCAAGGTGGTGGTTCAAGGAAGAGCTTGTGGATCTCGTTTATTTGCTTTATTTCTAGCTTTTTTGAGGTAAAAAGCTATGTTCTTGCTCATTAGTGGATTAGATCTATCGTTTGTGATTTTTGGTCCCTTTTGGCCCCAAGAATGAGATCTAGTGGTTTGATACCACTCTAGGAGCTTTGAGTTTCCACTCTTGGTGTTTCTAATGTTCTAGATGCATAAAGTTGTCACCTTTAAGGTTTACATCCATCCATGCATGAGTTTATGCCCATTTTGTAAAAGTAAAATGCTATATATTGAAGTTGGGATATTTTGGGGCATGCAAAGTCACCAAGTCATTGACTTTATGGTTTTAGAAGTTTATTACAGGTAAGATCTATGATTTGGGCTTTTGGTCTTAAGTATTAAGTGCTTAATGTTGATATTGGTTTATTGGATGAGTACGTTGGGCGTACAAGTCTATACACATGGCGTACAGCTAGGTACGACCCGCGTACACAGTCTGTTGGGCTTGGCGTTTCGGGCTTCAAGTTTGGACCATGTTATTGGGCTTGGATGCTTAGATTCTTGTAGGGCCATCTAAAGTACAAGTATTCTGGACTAGGAAAAGTTTTTGGGCTTTAGGTTAAGGCCCATGAATGGGTTTGGGCCCAATTTGGAAAATTGGGCCATAAATGGGCCATGGTCATTAATCAGTTTTGGGCCTTTTAGATTTTCATCTTGGGCCTTAGTCTTGGACCAAACTAGGTGAGGGGTAAAATGGTCTTTTTACCCCAAGTATGGATTGATGGACTTATGGTTATGGATTCGAACCCAAATGTTAATTGGGTGTTGTTTTGGTATTGGTTAGCTCGGGGATTCGTTGGACTAGTAGCCGGCGATTTTTCAGTGATATTCAGCAGTCAACGTGAGTTTCCTCACTGGGTTTAACGGGTCCAACAAATCAATGTCAGCCCTTGTTGTCTATGTTAGGATTCTAGGAGGATGCGTGACCCTTGCATGTGTTATGTGGTGCTTTGTATACCGGGCGAGGCTCGATGTCGGGAGAGGACCAATGATTGTATCGTATTCTATTGTTTATGATTATGGTATGTGCAAGCATGACTATGTGATACGTAATGTATATGTATAGTGGGTGGGGCCCGATGTCAGGTAGGGACTAAGAATAACATATCTATACACCGAGCGGGCCTCGATGTCGGGCGGGGGCCTAGTATGTGATTTATTATGTATGGTATGGTGTAGTTTGGGAACCCACTAAGCTTTGTGCTTATAGTTTTCAGTTTAAGTTTCAGGTACTTCTGGTTCCACGGGGAAGAGCTCAGGTTGACTACATCACACACGCCGCATGGATTCCACTTTTGAGATATAACTTTGATTGTTATGATGTTTGATCTACTTATTTCATTTGGGTTGTATGGATAATGTTTTTGGAATACCGTTTTATTTAAATTAAACATGAAATTTTTGGATCATATTTTTGGGATGCTGCAATCATCTTCCTTTAGTAATAACAATGTAAATCCTTATGTTATTGAAGCCTTGAGTGAAAGTGTCACAAATGTCACATCTCTAGTGGTTCAAACCCAACACTAGTAAAGGAAGATGATTGAGGAAAAGGAGAAAAGCTCTACAATTCGGCTAACATTTCAAAGGAACAGGTGGCCGAAAATCATTTCAAGTATATACCAATTATAGTTATGGGCTCAGACACCTAATCCAATAATTTTATCATATCATCAATACACAAAACAAGTGTGGGTATCTTAGGGAAATACTTTCCTTAGAGCCGGCTGATTGTACACATCACATCCTCTCTATTAATTATTTTAGAGTTAATTTTGATTTTTTTTGCAAATCCTTAGTTTGAGTCTGGAATCATACAAGTGTTCATCCAATTCTCTCAAAACAAGGCTCTCAAAACAACATGTAACATCCCAATAATCATAGTATAAAATTTCATTTTCAAAACCATTTAACAACCCATAGATCATATAGAACATTGTTCTAAAAATCCATATTATCATAAATTAGAGTATTCCAAAAATCATCTATCAATAAAATTTCGAAGGATGATGTGCATAATCACGCCTTCGCCTTCCCCCGATCATCCGATATACCTGAAACCATGAAATCAAATTGTAAGCCAAATCTTAGTGAGTTCCCCCAAAATAGCCCACACAACAGAATAAATACAAACATGCATGATGGGTCCACAATATCTTGACCGGATTACCCTTGGCCCATAGTCTCCTGACTGAATTGCCCTCTGGCTCATAGTCTTCTGACTAGATTTCCCATTTGGCCCATAGTCTCCCGACTGGATTGCCTTGGGTTTGTTGGCCTATAGTACAAAGCAGTAGCACCTCAACCCACCGACACTATGTCGACATATGCAATAGATAAACAAATAACCATCAAGTACAAGTAATCATACAGCTCTACTAGTCTAACATATAACCAGCGAATGCATGTAACCATACAGATCTTCCAGTCTAACATATAACTAGCATAACATCATCTTATATACCAGGATAGTTGACCTAATGGGCTAACATTGGTGCCTTCAACCCATGAGTACAGTGAGGAAAACCCACCTCAAGGCCCGAAAGATAGCTCAACTGATCACTGCTCCAAAAACTAGCTCTACATGCCAGATATACAACAAACATGGGCCAAGCCTCAATCCACTACTCAAATTACTCCATTTTACCTAAATTCAAACTTTGTCAAAGGTTAAAGTCAACGGGCATCAGTCAAGGTTAATATTCCAAGACCACTCGGACAGTCGTCACGTCGTCAATGTTTTACACTAAGAATAGAAAATATTCTCTTCACATCGTTTTCACTCTTCCTTCAAGTAGAAGTTCTTTCAAAACATTCTTATTGTTCCTTAAATATCTTTGTATTGATTATACACTAATTTTTCTTCATTTATTATCTTGAATACTTTGTTGAATACCTTCTTCAAGTCCTAACTGGTATTACCAAATTCGACTGGAACTTTCATTAAGAGCAAACATTGATCTTAATGATTAACTCAAGGTTTGAGTTTTCAAACCTTGTCCTTACACATTGATTATTTTTTCTCACAATTGCTATTAGAGCTTGAGTGGTTGTCCTTTGAATCCATAAGAACATATTATAGTTGATTTGAAATCATCATGGTGCTTCAATCATTTTTGTGTTCAGGATAAAAGTTCTAATATATACCACTTCTGGTATAATATCTTAACTCCAATGGCTGCTCCTAATTCTCAACAAATGTATTCAATGCAAATATCAAATAGTGTGGGTTGCCCTTATCGTGCCCCACTACTATTTGTTGAAGAGTATGATCACCGGAAAGTCAGAACGGAAAGGATCTTACTTGGTAAGGAAAAAGGTGAAGAAATATGGAGACCCGTGAAAGAAGGTCCATATGTTTCGGTCAGACAAACCGTAAGAGATGTTGCTACAACTCTCTTGAGCCAAGATGAACAACGTCAGGCACCTCTCACTGTTGCCGACATATAGACACTGCATGCATATCAAGTTGCATTTTCCAAGATGGTGATTGGTGTTCCTCCTTCTCTATTTGAGCACATTAAGTTGCGCAAATTTGCTAAGGAGATTTACGACACTCTCAAAGACCTGTTCGAGGGATCATAAAACATGAAGGATAAGCGTCTAACCATAGTTGTCAAAGAGTTCGATACCTTCACCACAACTCATGGTGAATCAGTTGCCTTGGCTTCCAACAGATACTGAATTGTCGTCAACAACATGATTGCTCATGGGATTGTCCGAACTCCACTAGAATACAATCTTAAGTTTATTAATAGTCTTGGTAAAGGATGGGGAAACATGAAATCTTGTCTTCAGAGTAATGGATCTCTGAAGAAGCTAAAGCTTTACCAACTGTTTGATGAGCTTCAAGGACATGAATTAAATATTTCTCAAACATTGAGGGAAATCTCAGAAGGTCCTCTAGGTCTTGTTAGTTCCTTTGATCCTCAAGCCTCGAACTCCTCTGTTTTCGGACCCTTTCAAAGTTGTTATCCCTCATATTCCATTTTTTCAACCCTCTCCAACAACTTTACCTATTCTTGCTAATTCTAACTATCAGTTAGATGGAGACCTCAATCCTGAAGCAATGGACTCCGAACTTCGCTTTCAACAAGAATTTACCTTACTATCCATGGAATACAAGCGACCATGGAACCCCATTCACAAGCGACCATGGAACCCCATTCACAACCATACCAAAACCCTCAGAATATCCACCTGCCTACAAGCCAAACATCTTGATAGCAAGTCACTCCTCGGAATCCCGTGAGATTCCGAAGTCAGACAAGCCAAAGGTTGTTTGTCACAAGTGTGGTCATGGAAATCACTTTGCCAAATATTGTATGGATGAAGCCACACAAAAACAAAATATCAAAGACTCTACTTACTATGCCCGTCGTGCCCAAGATATTGGTCATCTGGAGATGAAGATGATGTGAGTTCTGGAAGAAACATGTGTCTTATGGGTAGACAGACATTCGAATACGATGAAGGCTACTGGTCATCTGGATCAGAAGGAGATGATGAAGATGCGTAACGCCTGCAGATCCGGGCTACTCAATTTAGAGACAATGAGCGTCAAAAATAAGTTTTTTATGGAAGACTATTTAGAAGGATTAATCTTAACGAAGTTGTAGTATATGTTACAAGGGTTCCGTACATATAAAGAACGTCGAAATCCAAGTTATAACGAAGAAGTTGTGGTCCGTCGAAGTTTTACAGCAAAACCGGCACGGCACCAGGAGACGTAAATAGTGAATTTACGATAGAGTAATTTTTAGCCTTAGTGAACTAAACCAAAGTTTTAGTATACGTTAAACCGAGAACATACAAAAAAAGAACGCCCAAATCTGACTTCGTATGAGGAAGTTATGAATTTTCTAAGATTTGGCATAGCAGTGCACGGCCCAAAACTCGAATTTTAGTTCAAGCGGTTTTTGGCGTACGCAACCTAAATGAGAGTTGAATATCTCATTATTAGGAAATCAACGATAAAAAGACAGACGAAAACAGAGCCCGTATGTAGAAGTTATGAATTTTACGTGAATATTTAACAATATCATCTCCTCCCACTGTTAAATTTAATATCGGTTGAGAATTAGCCAAGGGAGTCTACATGAAAGTTGTAGATATTGTTTTTACCTACGCGTGGATATAAAGAACATCAAAAGCGGAGCTCGTATGCGAAAGTTACGAGGTTTAGAAGTCGGCAGGGTCCTGTGCGAAATCGGGTGACGTGGCTGAATATGGGCCAAGGCTTTCTCCCCAAGGAATGCCACCATATGGTGACACCTGGCCATGGACTCGATGAGTAGGACCTTCTACTCGACGAGTAGAGTAGGATTCCAGCCTATAAATTGAGGTGTTGGGTTCCCTCATTCTTCACACCATCCTAACTTCACTTTTTATCTCTCTACTCTCTCTCTCTCTCTCTAGCCTCCCTTAAGCCCCTTAAAGTCTAGGTAATCCCCCCTAGAACCCAAAGGCAGCCCCGAGGCTCCCGGAGTCCCAAGAAAAGAGCCTTTTGGCTCAGGAACGCTGCTCCAGCGCAGTCCGGTTTTGCGAAAAACCTATTGTAAGTGAGCTACGCCTACCCTATCGTTAGTATATCTTATGTTTTAATATAGTAATGTCATTAGGACCTTATAATAAGTATTTGGGCTATTATTATGAGTTATATAAGTTTTGTTATAATATATTTTAACCACTTGTGGTACGGGGAATCTGGTTTAAAGGGCCGCATAGGGTTGTTGGATTTCAGAAGTGCTATACGCCAAATGGTACTGCCCTCCGGTGTTTTATGTTTGGCCCCTGTCTGTATATAGTGGTTGAGAAATATTGCTTCGTGCTTATATAATAGTAATAATAACAAGACTATTAATTAGTCTCAGTGAATATTAGACTAAAATCTAGTGGTAATGATACTAGGTTTTTCCAAAGGAAATTTGTGCTAAGAATAACGAAGTGTTGTCTGAGTGCTGAGTCAACACCTTCTCAGGTGAGTGCATAGTTACTTTCATCTTACACATAGATATGAAGTATTTTATATAAATTACATGATGTGTGTGCATATTATATGTATACTTGCTATTTATGGGTAGATGTAATAGTTGTTGTTTGAAAAAATAAAATAATGAGAGGCCTCGTTATAGATGTTATTAATGATCTAGTCATCTAGCGGAGTATAGATGACAACCACGGACTATTCTAGACAGTCCAGTGGAACGCTTGCAGGCTCGCAACCTGTAGGTTTTTATTTGAACTGTGTGCTCACCAGTAGTACTCCATCCCCCGCATGGTTGCCTTACTTGACATGAATTGCCGAGGAACCCCCGAAGCATGTGTTGTCACCCCGATGAAAGTCCTTAAACTAGGTCCCTTGTGTTAGATGTTTTAGGGACGTAAAGTGAGGATAACAGGAACGGGTAACCGGGTTTGTTTGGTTTGATAAAGTTAATAAACTTAATTATTGTGGGTTGAAAACCCTATGTGCTCTCCAGGCTCCCAAGTCTGACCCATTTAGTTTCTTGCATTACAGGTAATGGTGTACCAGCATAGATATGATGTTTGGGATGAGAGATTACGAATATAGGCCTGTAGATATGAATTAATGTAGTAAGGCTTCTATTGTAATGTTTATGCTTTTGATCGGTATCGAACATGACATCCCGAGGTTTTTAATGAAATACATTTCTTTGGAAATGCTTTGATAAATATTTATCATATTTTATTTTGGGAAATAATTCTGCAACAATTTTATTTGAAATGTTACTCTGATTTTCAAACAAAGCATAAGCAAAATCGGTCTTTTTTGGCCGTGAAAAATGGGGATGTCACACGATGTTGAGCCAAATTTCTGCTACATGGAAACAAATGATCCACCAGGTCGAAGCATCATTCAAAAAGTAAAATCTTTGACATTGATAATAATTTTGATGTATCTCTTTGTGAACCATATCTAACCCATATCCAATAAGATATAAACATCATCTATAAATCCTATGAGTCTGCCATAGAAGCAAGTGAGAAGATGGAAAGTAAATTGAGTCGTCTTAAGTTATGTTTCGAGGATTGGAAGCTTAAAATAGAGTCGTTAGAGCGTGAACTTGTAATATCACAAGATGATTGTATCATTATTAAAGACAAATGTGAAATCACATATTCTAAAAGAAATGTTTTAATTTCTTATAACAAAATTTTGAATGCCAAAATTAATGGTTTACATCATGCCATAGATACTCTTGAAGCCACTGAACGGATGACTCATAATTTTCGTCATCCTTGGTCCAAAGAACCTGGTCTCGGAAGTGACTTTCCAAACCAATTGCTCGTCCCTTGAAGGAGTTACAAGATCTAACTTTTATGGGAGACATTTTGTACCACACATATTCGGATACCCTTTCCTCACCATTGTCACCTCTTCCTGAGACCTCAGACCGATACTCATCTCTGATTCCTGAATTTCAACCCATAGTTGTTAATTTTCCAGATTCCACGCTTCTTCTGCCTCTGATACCCTGGACCTGAATCAGACCTCGGTATCCTTCCCTAGCATCACCCATACTATAGTTCAAGTTCCGAACCATAGTCCTCCTAACAATTGCGTTGTTGAGGAAATAATTTCGGAGACAACTGGACCTGACTTGGATAAATTGGATTTTGTATAGGCATATTTTGATAGTGACGTAGAAGAAGAAAACTTAGTAGATTACTCATCTGACACTTTTGTTTCTGATTCTCAAGTGATTTCAAAAACAACCTTAGTGCTAATCAAGCCTAAGTTTAATATCCCATATGTAGATCAATCTTCCAAGTCATCATCTGACTCCATGAAGGAACCATCGTTACATAGGAAAGATATCGTTGATCCTAAGAAAGAAGCCAAAAATGCCCTTAAAAAGGAAATTAGGTCAAGGCATGACTATAGATTCATCGAGAATTCTAAGAAGAAAGTATCTCGGACTATGAGCCCATCAACTAGGAACTACAACACCTTTGCTCCTATTAAGATTCTTAGGAGGCCTTCTAATCCTCCTAGTTAGGGAGCTCAAAACAAAGTCGTGAGTCCCATTTCGAACAACAACTTTCAAAACCAAATGTGCCTTCAAAAGTAGAAAACAAAGAACAAGTAGCCAAAAACAATGTTACTCACAAATTTTCAAAAGATCCAAACCAGAAATTTGACTGGAAAGTTTAAAATGTCAAAAAGGCCATTGTGACTCCAAGTAAAACTATGATTCCTACAGCTCCAAAAATTGTTGGTCCAAGAAAAGTTGTTTCCAAACAACCTGTTCTTGAATATGATTTTTGGATCAATGAGAGGACCATGGCTTTCTGCTTCTTCCCAAAAGGATCTCTGAATAAAACCTCCGAGCGATCTTTTGCTCCAAAGTCACAACATAAGTCCAAAGCCCGTGCCCATGTCCCAAAATATAGCTCGGAGCCTAAATACTCCAAAATTCACTAATTTTTGCAGGAACTATGTGCTTCGGAACAAGATACAATATGGTATATTGATAGCGCTTGTTCCATGCACATGACAGGGCATAGAAGTTTTATGTGTGATCTTAAACTCTCACCAAATGTTGGCTATGTGACGTATGACAACAACTCCAACTCTCAGATAAGAGGTTATGGCATCCTCACAATTTGCAATTTCTCTGTCTCAAATGTGGCATAAGTAGCTGACCTGAAGCACAATTTGATAAGTGTGGCTCAACTCACTGACTCCATCCAACGAGTTAAGTTTTGCAAAAAAAACACATCTATGTCATGACAGAAGACCGAAAGGAATGTCTCATCAAATCGAACCGCAACAAGAATATGTATCCTCTTGACATCAACATGATCATCAGGAAACCTATATTTTGTCTACTCTCAAAAGTCGTTCCTGATGTCAGTTGGTTATGACATCGAAGGCTTGCTCACTTAAACTTATGATGTATGAATGATCTTGTTTCTGGTGAAATGGTTAGAGATCTTCCAATCCTTAAGATTGAAAATGATCATTTGTGTGTTGTGTGTGAATGTGGGAAGCAATCCAAGAAAGTTCGTCTTGTTGTCATTGAAGAATAAATTTCGTAACCATTAGAACTCCCTCGTATTGATCTTTGTGGACCCTTCACTTTAGAAAGTCTACATCACAAAAAGTACATTCTTTTGATTGTGGATGTGGATGATTTTACAAGGTTCACTTGGGTCTTCTTCATCATGCTAAAATATGATATAACCTTGAAACTCATTAACTTTATCAAAGGAATTAAAGTTCTCGTCAAACTACCTGTAAGACGAAACCGAAGTGATAATGGCTCGGAAGTCACCAACGTTGCCATTGAAACATTCCTATCCGGCAAAGGCATTGACCACAATTTCTCAGCTCCCTACACTCCTCAACAAAACGTTGTGGTGGAAAGAAGAAACCGGACTCTCGTTGAAGCTGCTCGATCGATGCTCAACTTTGCAAATCTTCGACTTTATCTTTGAGCTGAAGTCATGTCCATTGCCTGCTTCACTCAGAATCAAAGCATCATCAATAGACTCCTCAACATGACACCATATGAATCCATGAATGGTCGTAAGCCGAGTATCTCTTTTCTACATGTCTTTGGTTGTCGATGCTTTATCAAAAAGAATCGTAATCAGCTTACAAAATTTCAGCCTAAAGCCAATGAAGCAATTTTCCTTGGATAATCAGCAAAATCAAAAGCATACTGAGTTCTGAATCATCAGACTTGTATTTTTGAAGATAGTTTTGATGTTACCTTCGATGACAACTATGTTCGAAATTCTAGCCCAACCCATGTTACTACTCATATCATGGAGTCTGAAGCTGCATCGCCAGGATGTCCGAATTCCCAAATTATTCATGAAGTTGACTTTGAAACTCTATTCAGACCATCAGAAATAGCTCTTGATTCAGAATCTTGATCAAGATCATCCTCAACTGCAGCTCGAATTACCCAAAATGTTTCTGGTCCAACCCTCACTTTTCCACCATTAGATTCCGAGTCGATTCAACCTTCTCAGGTTGTGGGGGATAATGGTCTTCCCTCTCTTGAATCAAATGTTGAAGGATTACAAGATGCAACAGATCAATTTGCTGAATTCGATCCTATTCCGAACAACAATGACGACGATGCTACCTTCTTTGACTTTCCGAATGAAGATGATGCTGATATCTCCGGTTCAGAAGTTCAGAGGGAGCATCATCCTTAAATTCAAGTTTTTCAGGGGGAGAAAGATAACCCCATTGTTGATATTATATCATCAGCTACACAAGAACTTCCAAGATTGAATTATTTGGACAAAGGATCATCCTCCCAACCAAGTTATTGGAAATATCAACGTTGGTGTACAAACTCGCTCTGCTACTAACATCCCAAAATGAATGTCATTTCTCGGCATTTATCTTAATGGTTGAGCCAAAATACATTAAAGAAGCATTAGAACATGTTGACTGGATTAAAACCACGCAAGAAGAGTTAGCAAAATTCGATAGAAACGAAGTATGGACTCTCTTCCCTCCTCCTCAGGATCACCTCATTATTGGTACAAGATGGGTTTTCTAAATAAGCTAGACGATGCTGGAGTAATCATTCAAAACAAAGCATGATTGGTGGCCAAATAATTTACTTAGATAGAAGGACTTGATTACGATGAGACTTTTGCTCATGTTGATCTTCTTGAACCCTCAGAATCTTTCTCGCTTATGCAGCTCATAAAGGCTTCAAAGTTTACAAAATGTACGTTAAAAGTTCTTTTCTTAATGGTAAACTGGATATTGAATTGTATCTCCAACAGCCTCCTGGTTTTGTCAGTTCTTCCTTTCCAAACTGTTGCTACAAACTCCGAAAAGTTGTTTATGGCCTCAAGCAAGCTCCTAGTGCCTGGTACGAGACTCTCACTGACTTTATCAAGCGTTCCAAATTTCAAAGAGGAATTCTTGATCCTACCCTTTTCCGAAGATCAAATGTAAAACATCTCATGCTAGTCCAAATCTATGTTGACGATATCATTTTTGGATCTACAGATTCATCAATGGTTGCTGATTTTGCCAAATTAATGGTTAGTCGATTCCAAATGAGCTTGAATCGTGAACTAAGTTTCTTCCATGATCTCCAAGTAATGCAAACCAACAGAGGAATCTTTATTCACCAAGAAAAATAAATTTTCGAGCTTCTCAAGAAATATTCAACGCACACCTGTGCCTCTATAAAGGTTCCTATGGGTTTCAAACACAAGATCTTCTCGGACCAATAAGGTGTTGTTGTTGATGAAAAGTATAGAGGAATGATTGGATCGTTACTCTACCTAACAGCAAGTCGTCCGGAAATCATGTTCTCTATATCTTTGTGTGCCATATTTTAGGTCAATCCCAAGATGTCTCATCTTTTGGCGGTTAAGCAAATATTCCAATACCTCAATGGTACAAAGAGTCTCGGAATTTGCTATCCAGTAAATGAGAGTTTCATCCTACAAGCTTACTCCAATTCAAACTGTAGTGGTCTTCAATTTGACAGAAGCACCTCTGGTGGCTGGCAATTTTTGGGTGGAAGATTGGTTAGCTGGTCATGTAAGAAACATAATTGCATTGGTCTTTCAACATCCAAAGCAGAATACATTTCTGCTACGAGTTGCAATTCTCAATTTCTTTGGATGAAATCACAGCTTCTGGACTATGGTTATCAATTTCAACAGATTCCAATCTATTGTGATTCTCAAAGTGCCATTGCGATTTCTCACAATCCAATTCAACACTCCATGACGAAGCACATTGATATTCGGTACCATTTAAATAAAGATCATGTCTTAAAAGGAAACATTGAACTTATTTTTGTTCCATTTTCCGATGAAATAGTTGATGTTTTACTAAGGCAATAGACGAAACCAAATTTAATGGTTTTCTGAACAAAATGGGTATGATGTTGCCTGATCCTCAATTCTTCAAAGAAGCTTCTACTCTCTGATGGAAACATTAGAAAGTAAATTAATTCCGATGTCAAAATCTTTTTTATCTCGAAATCAGTTCCTCTTGGAATATTAATATATATATATATATATATACACACACACACACACACACACCCCTATATATATATATATATATATATATATATATATATATATATATATATATATATATATCGGATAATTTTCCATGTCTTTTTGTCTAGCCTCTTCTTCTAATTTAAGTTGTATAGCTCACTCAATCTTTTGAAGTTCATATGGAAAATATAGTTACATTGGTATTTTTCTCTAATCTCACCTTAGAATCTATCTCAAAAGAATGTTATGAAGTTCACCTCATAATTGAAGTCCAAAATGATAATGAGCATTCACCTCTTACCTCTGTCCGATCTCTGACTTTTTACCTCTGATATTCAGTATGATTATGTGCAATCTCGAACTCTATATCATGTACAAATGTTTTAATTTACACCTCAAAAGCATCTTATGAAAATACATCTCGGAACTTCCTTATTCCGAGATCAAGCATTTCAATAGATGTTCAAAAGGTTTTTCATTAATTTTTTTCCTAAACATTTTTCTTTAATGACTCAAACAGTTATTTTTTTTGTAATGTGTAACATCCCGACTCTCAAGTATAATATTTATATATTTATTTTTGGGATTGAATGAGCGACTCGATGAGTTCTATGTCGGACTCATCGAGTAGAGTCAGATTGGTCACGTGGGTTTAATAACCAACTCGACTAGTCAGAGAGACAACTCGTCGAGTTAGCGCTGTGCGAGGAAACCCTAAATCTCCGGGTTTGTGTCCTATTTAAAAAGCCTTAAGCCCTCATTTCCGCCTCCCCCATCACCCTTGAGTACTGTGAAGAACCCAAATCGAGTTTTAGCTTATTGTGTGAGAATGAGAGGCTATCTTGAGCATTTTGGTGCACCTTGAGAGAATAAGAGAAAAGCATCAACGCTTGGAGCAAGGAGGGACGTTTGAATCTAGAGGTTCTCAGTGGATAGCTTCTATTTGAGGTAAAAAGATGCTATCTTGATCATTTTTCTTGTGAGATCTTAGTTTAGGGAGTTTTAGGGCTTTTCCCTATCCTTCTTGTGCTATTGAGTCCCTTGATCATATCTAGAGGTTGAAAACATAGATCTGGATTGTAGGAGGTCTTTTGAGCCCAAAAACCCAAGCTTTATGGAGCTAGAGGCAATCCTATGAGCACCAAACCCTTGTTGGAGCTTGTATTGGCATTATGGAGCAAATATGCCATGTATGAATGTAAAGATCGAAGCTTTACATGACATTCAAGCCTTGGGAGACTAGATCTAGAGTTTGGAGTAGTAGATCAGCGTTAAAACGTCTGAATGACTATACAGACTGAATGGACTCGTCGAGTGAATGAGGTGACTCGACGAGTCGGCTAGGGATTTCCCCAATGAGTCTGGACATGGGTAACTCTGCGAGTTGATTAGACAAATCGATGAGTAAAGTTTGATTTTCGCGTCATTTCTGAAGGGACAATGGGGACTCAGCGAGTCCCATAGATACACTCGGCGAGTCAGGTCAACATGGATTGTTGACTCGAGTGTTGACTTTAGGGTTTGGTCAAGGCAGGGATTGTGGGTACCATGGAGGGGTAAAATGGTCTTTTACCCGTTCCAAGCGTTTGAGAGAGAGAATAACCTAGTTTACTTAGATTTGTGATTTAAATGTTAGTTAGAGATAACTATCTTATGTATTAGGCAGAGGCTAGTTCGAGATTCTTGTACGAGATTATTTACTTGCTTGCTTATGAGGTGAGTCTTCTCACTATACTTACCTAGAGTGGTAACCTTTGTTTGACTGGAGAGTCTTATGTGTTTATATTGTGTATTGTGATATCCTGCAAATTATCTTTGTGATTTATGTTGTGTATTATTCTGAGCTTACTGAGTTAGGACCGTTGGGTCTTATTTGAGTATAGTCATGAGAGGCTAACGAGATATGTGTGGTATTTTGGGGAACTTACTAAGCTTTGTGCTTACCGTGTTATGTGTTATGTGTTTCAGGTACTTCTCAGGATCACGGGAAGGCACCGACATGATTGTACACACGAGGCGGAGTATGAGTTTTGGTTCCTGGATTGTGTTTAAATAACTTATGAACATATGTTTTTGACAAATGTTGTTTTGGAGTTTTGTGAACTACGATTTTGAGAAGGTTTGTGACTTTTGAAAAATGAAAATTTTGGTTGAAAATTTATGGTGTTACAAGTTGTTATCAGAGCCTTGGTTTGAGGGATTCAGATATATCTTCGGATGTGTGTAGACTCAAACTGAGGATTTGAGAAAAAATTTCAAGATAAGTAAATTTTTCTAAAAACGAGAAAGAATTTTAAGAGAAAAGCGAGTTGGAGTAGTATGTACAATCAGCTAGAGCCCGAATGGTGATTACCTAAAATACCCTTACTTAGTTGTGTTATGAGATATTTGTGTGATGTTAGGGATGCATACTAGACGATAGGCTAGGTATTTCATGTTAGTGCTAGAGTTGCATGATTTGCGATGCCATAGCCTAGGAGTTGTTGTTATCTGATATTTGCCTTGAGTATATGCTGAGTAGGAGTATTTAGCAAGAATCACTTAGAGAGAGAGAGAGAGAGAGAGAGAGAGAGAGAGAGAGAGTTTTGAGTTGAAGGATAATCTAGGAAGAGATACCAAGATGACCTTATGAGAGGTCTGTCGAGAGGGTAGTCTGCTATTCGTGAGAGATAGAGTACTTGTGAACTGGGATCCTAGGAGGAGGACTTGAGGTGACTATAGGTTGGTGTAGAAGGTAGTATTGGGCTCGTACTACTGAAAGCACATGATCTGTATGCAACCCAAGTAAGAATCCTTAGGATGCTAAGGAACAAGTAGGGACGAGTGACAGAGTGTGAGTATGCTCGAGCGAGTCTCTAATGATTTTTGTGTTGTGTTTCAGAGACGTCATGGTGGGTACACGCCACAACCCCGGGAGCAGTAGGACTAGTGATGATGAGATTTACAGGAGGATTCATGAGGAGGTGGCTGCAGCCATTCGAGAGACGATACCTGAGATGTTGGGGTCTATTAAGACCACATTGATTGAGACATTTCATGAGTGATATGTTGTTGTTTCTGATGCAGCTGCTGCTGCAGCCACCACAACTGTCGTCGCTGCCAAGCCACAGGGAGGTGACTCGTTGTTCTTTCGGGAGTTCAACAACACGAAGCCATCAGATTTTGATGGGACACAGGACCCGATTGTTTCTATGAGATAGATCTCTGATATCGAGGGGTGTTTTTATATGTGTTCATGCCCTGATCATTTGAGAGTTCGATTTGTGTTGAACCAGCTTCGTGCGGGGGCAAAGGACTAGTGGAAGTTTGTGACTACCAATTTTACTCCTACAGACCATGCTGCAGTGATGTGCAAGAGGTTCACTCAGTTGTTCCGAGATGAGTATGTTCCCCTGGTGGAGAGGGAACGTTTGGCACATAAGTTTTTGTCTATCAAGCAGAAGACAGAGTTGGTGACTGAGATTACGAGGATGTGTCACGAGAGGGAGTTGTTCTGCCCTAAGCATGTGTCCACTGAGAAGGCACGCATGAGCCGGTATTTGAGCATTCTGAGGAGGGATATTCGGGAGTTCATGGCAAACTCATCTAATCGCACATTTGCCGAGCTGCATTCAAATTCCAGGAAGAGGTAGATTGAGATAGAGACTCAGCCTAGGGAGGAGGTGGAGTCTCAGGGGAGAGATCGGAGACAGGCGCAGTCACAACTAGTAACGAAGCGGGCTAAGCCCGCTGATTCGATATCATAAGGCAAGAAGGGCCGCACTTGTAGCAAGTGCAGCAAGAGTCATGAGGGATCTTGTCGGGCGGGGATTTGCTATAAGTGTTGCAAGGAGGGGCATATGTTGAAGGATTGCCCCAAGGGATTTTCAGTTTGCTTTAATTGCAACCAAACTAGCCAACGGACAGTCGAGTGTCATTAGCTCACTCGGGGATCAGTTCAGACTTCTACTCCTCCTGCGTTACACCGTTACTAATGGTCAGACAGTGAAGGCTGAGGCTTTGAGGGCTTGTAGGAGAGCATTCCAGTTGACAGCGGAGGAGGTCCGCGCAGCGTCTGATGTCGTGGTTGGTATGTACTTTCCTTGCTACTGTTATTTTGAGATTTCTTTATACGTATACTTTGTTGCACATAGGTACTTTTCTTGTGAGTTATGTACCTTCTTTGGTGTTATTTGACTCCGGTGCGAGTCGATCCTTCGTGTCTTTAGCTTTTAGTCGTCACATCAGTATTAGACGTGACACGTTGAGTCAACCTCTGAGGGTTTTTATTGCCGACGAGCATGCGGTTTTTTCCACTGATGTATTTCGAGGATGTGTATTAGAGATTTTTGGTGTCGAGTTCCCGATAGATCTGGTGCCGATGGCGATGGGTGATGTCTGTGTTATAGTGGGCATGGATTGGTTGAGCCATTTTGGAGTCGTGTTTGAATGCAATCGTCAGTTAGTGACTATACAAGACCCTATTGGGGGAGTGTTTACTGTGTATGGCGAGGGTACCAGATCTGCATCAACTTTCTGCTCTGCTTCCAGGGCCAGACAGAGTCTACAGAAGGGTTGTATGGGCTTTTTGGCGTTTGAGATGGATACGCGGGTTGCCACGGAGAGGCCAAGTTCTATCGCCGAGGTTCTTATAGTGTGCAAGTTTTCGAATGTTTTTTTCCAAGGAATTGTCGGGTGTGCCTACCGAGAGGTAGGTGGAGTTCCGGATTGATTTGGTTCCAGGAGCAGCGCCTATTGCCAAGGCACCTTATCGCCTTGCACCACCAGAGATGCAGGAGTTATCCTCACAGCTCCAGGAGCTGTTGGGGAAGGGTTTTATCATACCGAGTAGCTCACCATGGGGAGCGTCGATCCTTTTTGTCAAGAAAAAGGATGGTTCCCACCGGATGTGTATTGATTACCGGGAGTTGAACAAGCTGATGGTCAAGAACCGTTACCCACTACCGAGGATCGACGATTTGTTCGATTAGTTGCAGGGGTCGTCTTGATTCTCCAAGAACGATTTCAGATAGGAATATCATCATATGAGAGTTTGCGAGGAAGATATCCAGAAGACGACCTTTAGGAATCGTTATGGGCACTACGAGTTTGTGGTGATGCCTTTCAGACTCACCAACGCACCAACAGCGTTCATGGACCTCATGAACCAGGTATGCAGGCCTATGTTGGATCGATCGGTGATCGTGTTCATCAATGATATTCTGGTGTATTCGAGATCCAGAGAACAGCATGAGGAGCATCTTAGAGAGATCCTTGGAGTATTGAGGACGGAGAGGCTTTATGCCAAATTCTCCAAGTGTGATTTCTGGTTACGAGAGGTCCAGTTCCTAGGACACCTCGTTAATCAGAATATGATATTGGTAGACCCAGCCAAGACTGAGGCAGTTATGAGATGGAAGGTGCCGAGATCCACAACCGAGATCAGGAGTTTTCTGGGTTTGGTCGGCTACTATCGAAGGTTTATCAGAGATTTCTCCAAGATTGTCTTCCCTCTCACTATGTTGACCTGAAAGGGTGTTACTTTTACCTAGGGGCCGAGCAACAAGCCTCATTTGAGACCCTTCACCAGAGATTATGCGAAGCCCCAGTGTTAGCCCTTCCCGAGGGAGTAGAGGACTTTGTAGTTTGTTGTGATGCTTCTATATTTGGGATGGGTGCAATTTTAATGCAGAGGGGGCATGTGATAGCATATGCATTGAGGCAGTTGAAGCCTCATGAGACGAGGTATCCCACCCACGAATTGGAGTTGGGGGCGGTGGTGTTCTCCCTCAAGATCTGGTGTCATTATCTGTATGGGGTCCGAGGTACCATATATACGAACAACAAGAGCCTGAAGTACCTCATGAATTAGCCCAACCTGAATATGAGACAAAGGAGGTGGTTGGACATAGTGAAAGACTATAACTGTGAGATATTATATCATCTGGGCAAGGCTAATGTGGTATCCGACACCCTGAGCCGCAGAGCAGCGAGTGCTCTGATTCAAGAGGTGTGTATGAGGATGACAGTGATGACTCCGGTCTTAGATACCATTCGAGAGGCCCGGGTGGAGGTTGTGAGACCGGATAACCACAAGAGGGAGCAGGTGGTTGGGCAGGTTTCCGAGTTTGAGACGGATAGTCGTGGGCTTATGACTTTCCAAGGGCGGATTTGGGTGCCCTATACAGGTGGAGCTTGTCATATATTGATGAAGGAGGCACATAGATCGAGAATCTCGATCAACCCGAGGGGCCAATAAGATGTATTTGGACATGAAGAGAGATTACTGGTGCCCATCTATGAAGAGGGACATGGTATGGGTAGTTGACAGGTGCTTGACATGTCATCAGGTTAAGGCGGAGCACTAGCGTCCATATGGCCTGTGACAAATTTCGATGGATTTTATCACCAAGTTACCAAGGATTGCGCATGGGGTTGACACGATATGGGTTATTGTATACCGGTTGACGAAGAGTGCTCACTTCCTTGCTATCAGTGAGAGCTCTTCCACCGAGAAGTTGGCCAAGATTTATGTGAGAGAGGTGGTGGCTCTACATGGAGTGCTGACATCGATAGTGTCAGATCGGGATGTGCGTTTCACTTCCAGTTTCTGGAAGAAGTTTCAAAGGATTTGGGAACCCGATTTCATTTATGCACCACATACTACCCACAGATAGACAGGCAGAGTGAGCGGATGATTCAGACACTAGACGACATGTTGCGTGCATGTGTTATGAACTTCGAAGGAAGTTGGGAAACTTATTTGCCCTTGGCTAAGTTTTCATATAACAACAACCATCATTCCAGTATTGGCATGCCTCCCTTTGAGCTCTTATATGGGAGGAGGTGTCGGACTCGCATCTCTTGGGGGGAGGTAGGGCAGAGGGTGATGGGTAGCACTGAGATAGTGCTCAAGAAGATTGATCAGGTTTAGCAAGTAAGAAAGAGGTTATTGACAGCACAACATCGCCAGAAGAGTTACACAGACCGACGACGATCCGAGCATGAGTTCTAGGTTGGAGATTTTGTCCTCCGGAAGGTATCCCCGTGGAAAGGTGTGATCCGATTCATCAAGCGGGGAAAGTTCGGTCCTAGATATATCGGTCCTTTCTAAGTGTTTTCCAGAGTGGGGAAGGTAGCTTACCGATTGGAGCTACCTGCAGAGTTGAGTCAGATTCATAAGACCTTCCATGCGTCTCAATTGAGGAAGTGTGTAGCGGATGAGACGGTAGTGGTACCCTTAGAGGACATTCGGGTTGATGCTAGCCTGAATTACATTGAGAGACTGATAGCGATCTTGGATCAGAGAGAGAAAGTTGAGAGGAATAAAGAGGTGCCCCTAGTCCAGGTTTAGTGGCAACATCGGAAGGGATCCGAATGGACTTAGGAGCTGGAGTTTGAGATGCGTTAGCAGTATCCGAAGTTGTTTCTGGAGCATGACTTCGAGGGCGACGTCAGATTCTAGTGGGGGAGAATTGTAACATCCCGACTCTCAGATATAATATATATATATATATATATATATATATATATATATATATATATATATATATATATATATATATATATGAGCGACTCGACGAGTTGTATGCCCGACTCGTCAAGTAGAGCCGGATTGGTCACGTGGGTTTAATGACCAACTCGACGAGTCAGAAAGCCGACTCGCCGAGTTGGCACTGTGTGAGGAAACCCTAAATCTTCGGGTTTGTGTCCTATTTAAAGGGCCTTAATCCCTCATTTCCGCCTCCTTCATTACCCTTGAGTATTGTGAAGAACCCTAATCGAGTTTTAGCTTGTTGTGTGAGAAGGAGAGGCTATCTTGAGCATGTTGGTGCACCTTGAGAGAATAAGAGAAAAGCATCAAGATTTCTCAGTGGATACCTTCTGTTTGAGGTAAAAATATGCTATCTTGATCATTTTTCTTGTGAGATCTTAGTTTAGGGAGTTTTAGGACTTTTCCCCATCCTTCTTGTGTTATTAAGTCCCTTGAGCATATCTAGAGGTTGAAACCTCAGATCTGGATTGTAGGAGGTCTTGTGAGCCCAAAGACCCAAGCTTTATGGAGCTAAAGGCAAGCCTATGAGCACCAAACCCTTGTTGGAGCTTTTATTGGCATTATGGAGCAAATATACCATGCATCAACGTAAAGATCAAAGCTTTACATGACATTCGAGCCTTGGCATACTAGATCTAGAGTTGGGAGTGGTAGATTTGCCTTGAAACGTCTAAATGAGAATACAGACTGAATGAACTCGCCGAGTGAATGAGCTGACTCGATGAGTTGGCTAGGGATTCCCCCGATGAGTGTGGACATGGGTAACTCGGTGAGTTGATGAGACAACTCAACGAGTTAAGTTGGGTTTTTGCGTCATTTCTGAAGGAATAATGGGGACTTGGCGAGTCACATAGATGCACTCGGCGAGTCCGGTCAACATAGAGCGTTGACTTCTGTTGACTTTAGGGTTTGGTCAAGGCAGGGATTGTGGGGACCATGGAGGGGTAAAATGGTCTTTTACCCATTCCAAGAGTTTGAGAGAGAAAATAACCTAGTTTACTTAGAGTCGAGATTTAAATGTTAATTAGATATAATTATCTTATGTGTTAGGCGGAGGCTAGTTCGAGATATGTTTACGAGATTATTTACTTGCTTGCTTACGAGATGAGTCCTCTCACTATACTTACATAGAGTGGTAACCTTTGTGTGACAGAAGAGTCTTATGTGTTTAAATTGAGTATTGTGATATCCTGCAGATTTTCTTTGTGATTTATGTTGTGTATTATTTTGGGCTTACTGAGTTAGGACCAGAGGGTCCACCAGAGTTGTATGACTGGAGGGTCCCACTGAGACACATTGACCAGGGGGTCTTATTTGAGTATATCCATGAGAGGCTAATGAGATATGTATGGTATTTTGGGGAGGTCACTAAGCTTTGTGCTGACCGCGTTATGTGTTATGTGTTTCAGGTACTTTTGAGGATCACGGGAAGGCGCCGACATGATTGTACTCATGAGGCGGAGTATGATTTGGGGATCCTGGACTGTGTTTAAATAATTTATGAAAATTTGTTTTTGACAAATGTTATTTTGGAGTTTTGTGAACTATGATTTTGAGAAGTTTTGTGACTTTTGAAAAATGAATATTTTGGTTGAAATTTACGGTGTTACATAATGATTATCCTTTAATCCTAAATTATCATGCTTTTTGCACATGTCTCGATAAAGTGCACATCCTTCCAACTGAAACGACGGTTTTCCACTTTGCATGTACTACCATTGTACCTTTAGTCATTGTAGGTCAAACGCATGGCAGGTTTGGCAACACATTTAATGTGATCCATTTGCAAATTGGGTATCATCATTACACTTTTTCTACACAAGCACGATCTAAGATCCCTATCTTGGATCCTAAGCTTTTTAAAGTTAGGGTTGTCCCTCCAACTTTAAGAGCCACAACTGGTCTGATACCTGGCTTAGGTAAAGGATGACCAAGTACTAGACTTTGTTAACAGGGCTCACACTAGACATTCGGAGGTTACTCATCCCCAAGTGGAAGCAACTCTCATCTATATGAGAAATTAAGCAATTTAGAGCAGTCTTCCATTTATTGCTCCCTCAGACGAAGTCACAGACCAAGAGTTTCCATTCAAAGTTGGGTTTGTCCCTCCATTTTCCCTGTTGGAACTCCGAGACAACATTTCTGCTACAATCTCAAAGGTGGAGTCCTTAGATAAATCAGTTGCAAAGCTTGATTCCAAAATTGATGCCAAAGGCTTTAGCCTTGACACCAAGCTTAATGTCATCCTTCATTCCGTGTACGAAGTAAAGAAAGTTGGGCCCTCAGATGATGAAAGGGCAGGGAAACCAGACCAGCTTATTTCCTAAAGGCTCAAGCATACCTTGGAAGAGGTGGAACAACAGTATAACTCCATCCTTGATCACCACACTGATATCACCTCGACCATGCTAAAAATCCATGAAGACATGATAAGTGACCTTAATGAACTGATCAAGCAAACCCATATCATACATGAGAAGCAGATTCAAAGGTTAGAGAAGAAAATTAGAAAGAAAGACGAAATGAATCTCATCATGCAGCAGGTCCTCATCAAACTCCTCCAAGCCTGTTGGAATATAGTTGACGTTCCGAACAACAAGTTCGATGAGACGTTGTCCATCCTTGCCTTCCTATTCAATCACTTAAAAGCTCAAGAACCTACTGTTGAAGCCTTACGAAGCAGCTGAACACAAACATCTAAAAGGTGTTTAATAGGCTCTCAGAAGTCAAAGCATCAGCTAGACTTGCCTTGGAAGCAGAGCCATCCAATGCAAGAAGGGGTAAGGAAGCAGAAGGGGTCATACCATTTCCTGGAAGTCTTCCCCATATTTCAGTCTCCGAGATGAATCATATGATGATGAACTTCAAATTTTGTGTACATGTATCCCTTCCGACGATGATGATGATGAAGAAGTTGAGTATATGACTACCGTTGTGGTTGGAATTAAAGCTCCAAGAAAATTTCATAGGAAGAGAAAAGGAGATGGTCTGGTGTTACCTGGCCATCATCCATGGCAGGCGTTCTTCAGTGAAGCCGCAGAATGGCTCAAAACAAGACAGATAACAATTCAAGCATTCTGAGCAACCCAGTCTATGCTGCCTCTTATCCCTTCTCCAAGAATAGTTACAATCGATGAAGGTTCTCCTCTTCGGAAGCCTGATAACAACCCATAAGAGTCTTTGATTCCTCCTCCACCAGAGTTCAAAATTGATGAAAACATCCAACATGTTTTTGATGACTTGAATAAACAGCAAGATAAAAGGAAGAAGCTCGTCTCGAAACCCAGCAACCCTGATCGGACATATAAGAAGTCTGAAGGATGGTCACAAGCCCAAATAGATCAAGCCCTTGAAGAGAGCATTTGAATCCAATCTCTCAAAGAAAATCCGAATCCAATGTTTGGCTTATCCCCATTTTTTCATGAAGGTATAATTCATGATTCGGATATTATTCTATTTATATACTATGATCTACTGAAGCAAGATGCATACCAACTCGATCTTCCAATTTCTCAATATGGAGGATACTACATCAAGTTTTCTCCACTCCACCCAGATGATGATCCTCAGACGATTGTCAGGACAAAAAGAGAAACAATGAAGACTTTTTACTCCATGAACGCAGGGCCTCAAAAGGAAGTGTGGTCTCGGAAGAGAATTACAAAGATCTCTTGGTTCGAAAGAACATTCTTGAGAAAATTCCACTTGAATTGCTTGTTGCATGGGTAATACATCTTTCATAACAAATCAAAGCAAATCACCATCACAGATGCAGACTTCCCCTCCATCAATTCAAACGACATCATGACGATGGTTACTCACTTCCGTACTCGCCAAAACAATCAGATGAGCATTTCTGCCTATAGTGTTGTAATGAATTATTTAAAGGACTATGTTGCTGAGTTTTGCCGATGTGACTACAAGCTTGCACATCTGTTCAGAACAAGAAAGTTATTGGCCAAGATTGACTACAAGCTTCCTGAAGCAGAGATTCTTGAAGAAGGGCCATTTGATGAACTGGTGCTGGGATATGTGTGACAACCCGTTATTTTCAAATCTGTAAAAATCAACAAAAGTCAAAACTTGTTAATTAAAAGTCAACATTTTTAAATTATAATTTTAAGAAGGCTAAAATAATAATTTTGATGTATATAAATCCTTTATTATTAATGTGTTGCAAAAAGAAATTTAATACATCAAAAACCGAGAACCCTCGCATAGATACCCTTCCCTCGGACCGAAATCATGCTCGACCGAAAACCTCCTCGGACAGCAAACAAGATTCCGGTCAAGACCGATATCATCCCACTTTCTTCGGACCGCATATGTCTTGGCCGCCATTCTCTTGACCGCAAACCCTCCTCGGTGGGTTAACCCCTTTTCGGCCAAAATCCTCTTTTCCTCAGGTGGTGTTCTTAATCGAAAACCCTATATATCTAGATATTATTCACTTAAACCATCTATCTTCTCTTCATATATAAGGCACATTCGAACAAATATCACACTTTTTCACCACCATAATGGAATTTTTCAGCATCTTCTCTCAAGATTTCCTTTCATTTCCAAGATCAAAAACCAACTTCAAGAAGTATTTTTCTTCCATTCTCTTACAAGTTTTGGTAAGCTTTACTCATAAAACTTGTGTTATTCAACACACATAATACTTGCATCATCTTAATCACCCATTATTATGTATTTAAAATCATTAGGATATGGCTATCGTCACGTGTTCTAAATCGAAGTTTACCGTTTTCTATTCCGTTAGCAAAACAGTTATCACACAAAAGATGAGTTTATACCCCTATATTTTCATGATTTTTCACTGGTTTAGGAGGAGGGGGGAATACAACTGTAACACAAGATAAATTGTGTTAATATCTAAATGTTTTCAATATTTATTAGCCGTTACCGTTATTAAAAATATATATTTATATATGTATAAATTATATAATTAAGATTCAATTGGCTTAGAATTGATAATTTGACTTAATTTCCTCTTCCTTGTTTGGTTGTGGGCTTGAGGTAGAATTATTTATTCGACTGTCTATTTAATCATAATTATATAAATATTATATTTATATATGTATAAAATGATTTTAAACTTGTTAAACAAAAATATAATTTTTGCAAACTATTTTAGTACCGTTGTAATATAAAACATTGAATTTCACGGAACAACCGTATCACAGAGTTTACAATCTAAACTTGCTGAATCATTAACAATATAAAGGTTTTCATTTCAGTAAAACACAAACTTATAAACTATAATAGGTATAGTTTATGGAACTTACATGTTACTTTTCAAAGTTCAGAATACAATACGGAAAAAAAAACATATAAACTATAGTAGGTATAATGTATGGATCATATATATTACTTTACATATTTAGAATAACTTATGGATAACAAAAATATAAACTATATTAAATATAGTTTATAAGATATAGCTACAGTTTATCTATTACAAGGTAAGTTTTCATCATTCTACACGTAACCGTAAATAAAGCATTTGTGAGACATACTTCACGTACTTATCTAAGTACCAACCAAGTCCTGAAATTATAACCAGAGTCTCTTGGAGGGAGAGCATGAAACTTGTGTATAGATCTATACGGGACTGACAATCTCGCACGTGAGCTACTTGCAATAGCTAGGTCGGTACACCTGAGGTGACAAATGTCGTACCGATTGCTACACCTGAAGAACGTCGTGTACAGGCCATCTTAGGTCATCAAGCATGGTTATGATAACTCACAATTTGGTATTGAACAATACGATTAGTGTATGAATAAGTAAACAACTTCACATAATTTTATTTAATAATAAAACTACAATACAGTATTTTACAACTATAGCCGGTAAAACTAGACATTTACATATACACAGTTTTCATGCAGGTATGAATACAAAATAGTATTCCAGTATAGAGAAAACATACTTTTCATGGTTTTATGTGAATTAAAAGCACATTTTACTATCTCGGAGTACAATAACATTTACACGTTTTGGATTTTAACATAGTACAACATAAAATATAGGATTTTCTGGGCAAGCATACATACATTTTCAAGGAATAAATATCATATTTCAATTACAAATATGCTTATAAACTCACCAACTTAATTGTTGATACTCTTTTCAAAACTACTTGTATTCTCAGGAAATCAGTAGACAGGTACATCCACAAGTTTTTGAGAAGACGAAGCTTCATAGACTCATGTCTTCTAACTTTTTATATACATTTTGGTGTCATATATACAATAAATTGAACACATATGTAAAAACTTATATTTTATCAATACATGGTTGTCGTACTTTGATTACTATTATGCAGTTGTTGTGTTACTGTATATGACATCCTCCGCCCCGAATGTTTCCGCCGTTCTAGTTTGGGGGTGTGACAGATTGGTATCAGAGCATTGTTTATAGTGAATTAGGTATATCAGACCATAAAAGATATACAACTATAAATACAATGAGGCTGAAACGCTCTAACTAAAAGTATACTTTTAGAATCTAAGTATTTTATAATAAGTATACTAACATGCATACATACCAGAAACAGTTTACAAGTGAGAAGTACATAAAAGTATTTAGATGTTGGACACTACAGTTAAACATAGACAGTTATGTAATTATATCTGGAATAAATATAGTATGATTAACTATATTTATTTCAGATATGAACAACTTGTGTTTGGGAGTAATCGTGGTGTTGCAACAAGTCTAAAACTTACCAAACCTATATACCAGAAGAACTCTAGAACGAAACATAAGGTTAAAATACTATAAGAGTATTTTATGATACTATAAGAACCGTAACTACAACATCTAGGCTTTAACATATATCATACTCTTGATTTTTCATGTATCCCTATTCTCACACAGACGCAATGGCAGGCTTTCATCTACGTGGAGACCCCTATTTACCAAATCAAGGCAACGGTGGTTGGATTGAAGAGGATCCAGAGGAGGATTCGGAAGGCACCGACTCGGATCCTAAGGTGTACAATCCTCTGCAGGCAGATCGATACCCAGTAACCAAACATAATTTTCAAGGACCGACAATAATATGGGCCATAGACTTACAAAGCTAGAGCCAAGAACAAGACCAACGCCCCCCTTACGGAATGGAAAGAGGCTTTTATAACCTCTTAAAAGGAGGTTCGGCAGACAGGGCTCTTCCTGTTATAATACGCTGCATCGCTCGTAACGGAGAACAAGCATGATCGTCGGTAAACCAAATTAGGGAAATTAACGCTACTACTTAGATTACTGCGGTTAAATTTCGTCAGTTAGATGAAGACCATGATCAGACCAAGAACCACACCGAAAGTCTTCAAGAAGAGATGACTGTTGCCCGAACCGAAATAAGAACTCTTCAAGAACATCAGGCTACATTAGAAAGGCGTTTGATGGAAGTAGAGCGTTATGTGGCTGAATCTAATACTCAGGGTAATGCCCGTTGCAAGTAGTGTTTACACTACTCACATTTTTTATATAAACTAGGACTGCGGATATGCGTTAGGTACTACCTTATCTACATATAAACATAACCCCGTGTCTAGGTGTTTATACTATTAAGGGATCCAAAATGTTGTCAAGAGTTTTCCTTTAAACCTTGATGTATAATAGACCAGTATCCAGGTAAAATTTTCCAAAACACTATGTATCAAATATATCAAAGAAATTGGCAAGCATTTTAGTTAACACTGATTTCCTGACTTCGTGCTTACAATTTACTTACTTATGGCAATCTATGATTACTTATTGTATTTTTAGAGAGACCTGGTATGGAACACACTATATAAATTTAATAAAAATGTTGCTATAATGGCATCGATGATTGTTTACTTATATTACTAGATCTCTATTGTAAATCGATGAACACTATGAAAGTCAGGATATAATGCATTTAGATCTAAGATATATCTTGTTCAATATCAGTTGACTCGTAACTACTATAGAAAACTTAACATCTTTTCCTCTTTAAACTTTGTAGAAAAAGATGCCGCCACACAAATCAAAGTAGCAGTAACCGCTTCCACCACCGCCACCAATTCCACCACCGCCACCACCTCCACAGTATGATCCTGCTGTCTTCTAAGCAGCAGTAACCGATGCCGTGGCTGCTGCCATGATGCAAATTAACGCCAATGGTAGTAGTGGAGCCGACAGTGGTGCCCATAACTCTAATCATGGGGAAACTCTTGGACAGCCAAGGGAGTGTTCATATAAAGACTTCACAAATGCAAAACCCAAATCCTTTGATGACACCGGAGGTGTCTTTACTCTGACACGCTGGTTTGAGAAAACCGAATCGGTGTTTGAAATCTGTGTGTGCCCAGAAGCTAGAAAAGTAAATTTGCAACATGCATTTTCTTGGATAGAGCTCTTTCTTGGTGGAACAACTATGTCAAGCCGTTATCTCTCCCAGTAACCAATTCCATGAGCTGGGAAGAATTAAAGGTTCTGATGTTGGAAGAATATTGTGATGGGTTTTTGAGCATTCTAACACTTCCTAAGTGTACATGCAACCCTAATAACCTTGGATCTATGTTTGTCTAATTATCATGCAAAGTTGAATTCCAAGGTTATATTCCTATCTAGCATACATGGGGAACAATTTTAACTTGAATCATAGATAGAATAACTTACCTTGTTGTTGATTGTGTTCCTTGAAACCTTGTGAGCCTAGCACCCCAAGTGTGATGCCTCAAATGCTTCACACAACACCAAATGCTCTTGGAAAGACTCTTGAGATAACACACACTTCTCAAAATCGGCCAAGCCCTCTAGTTTCTTATTGTTCAACTTGTGTAGCCAATTTTGTGGAGAATGGGACTCTTATATAGTGTTGGCACATCTAGGGTTACACCATGTAAACCCTAATGTGTCATGACTCTTCATTTCCATGACCCATGGGTTTGTAACTCCCATGGAGCATCCATGGAGCATCCTATGGGTAGAACCCAACTTGATAATCCATGGAGCCTTTTAGCCCACTATACAAGATATGGATGATTTACAAAACCAACCCATATATTTAATTAGTTATCCTTTGATCACTTAATTAATTCCAAATTAATTCTTTGATCAACTAATTAAATAATATTATTAATATATTAGAACTTATAATATATTAATAATCTCCAAGTGTTATTTCTCTCATTTAGTGTATCCAATTGCATGGTGCCATGCAACCCAAATGGACCATGCCGGGTCGGGTCAAGTACAAGCCCGAAATAGTTATGGACTTAGACACCTTATCCAACAGTCTCCCACTTGGATAAGTCTAATAACTATATCTCTAGTACTTCAGGAACCGACCGGCAATCGTAGCTCTTTCAAGGTTTCTCGGAACTGAGAAGATGATGATACGCCATTTAAGATAAGTGATCATATAATCCTCCGTTCTAGATATTAGCCGGACAAATACATGGAACATTGTCTTGCTTATTGTCCAGCATTTGTTTCCCGATTTCCGATTTGTTTGACATAGAACTGAATTGAACACATCAACTTAGTTCTGACCGGGCCCGGTACATGGGTCAAAACAAAATCATCGAGGGGCCCAGATACCAGCTTCTAATCCAAGAAGGAACAGATAAACTTCGACTCATATGTTTGTTCTACCACTTATTGAATTACACACAAAAGTACGTTTTATAACATCGAGTTACCAATGCGGTTTCGTACAGTCAATGCATAACCAACTTGTAAGTAACAAATCATATCTCTAGGTTTGAAGACTTATATGATATTACCGTCTCACGATCACTCGAGATAAAATTCCATGAAGTGATTCCAGTGAGCGTGGGTTGTGTCTAATGCTCAGAACTTATGAGCACTCATGATTGTTGTAGCCTTGTCCAAGACCTCTACAACCAAACATGACAGTCTTGATTCATATCTACTTCCAACATATGACCGACTGTGGAGATTTGAATAATATGTTATACCAAACAAAATTATTCTGGAAGTCAAAACATGCAAAAGAAATATAGTAAACGATTGACAAGAGATAGCAACACTTTACTCATAAATAAAACACCTTTTATTCATCATCAAATGTCAATTACACTTTACAAATTTCCGGGTTATCTAACTACTAAAACTTATATCATCCTTCAGCCCTATGCTCCGAGCATGCTGAAGATGCTTAACCCTACTCAGTCCCTTTGTGAGGGGATCTGCTGGGTTCTCATCCGATGATACTCTCTTTGCCACGAGGAGTCCTTCTTCGATCCGATGTCTGATGAAATGGTATTTTCTGTCGATGTGTCTGGATCTCCCATGATCCCTTGGTTCCTTGGCTAAGGCAACAGCACTTTCACTATCACAGAAAATTTCCATTGGCTCTTTAATAGCTGGTACAACTCCAAGGTCTCCAATGAAGTTCTTCAGCCATATCGCCTCCTTTGCTGCTTCACTAGCTGCAATATACTCTGATTCACAAGTAGAATCTGCCACTGTCTCTTGCTTGGAACTCTTCCAAGAAATTGCTCCTCCGTTTAGGGTAAAGACCCAGCCCGACTGAGAGCGGAAATTATCCCTATCAGTCTGGAAGCTAGCATCACTATACCCAACAACTCTCAAGTCATCACTCCCACCGAGGGTAAGGACCCAGTCCTTAGTCCTTCGTAGGTACTTGAGGATATTCTTTACCGCAGTCCAGTGTGCCTTGCCAGGGTTCGCCTGATACCTGCTAACCATGCTCAAGGCAAAAGCTACATCGGGTCGAGTAGACGTCATAGCATACATGATCGATCCTACAGCCGAAGCGTAAGGTGTTCGACTCATTTCTGCTATCTCAGCCTCAGTGCTAGGGCTTTGTGTCTTACTCAATCTGGTGTTACTCTGGATGGGTAACTCTCCTTTCTTGGAATCCTGCATGCTGAATCTCTTCAGCACCTTATCCAAGTAGGTACTCTGACTAAGTCCAATTAGTCTTTTACTCCGATCTCTCAAGATTCTTATCCCTAGAATATAGGCAGCTTCACCAAGGTCCTTCATAGCGAAACACTTCCCAAGCCAGGACTTTACTTCCTGCAGGGTTGGAATGTCGTTTCCTATGAGTAGTATGTCATCCACATACAATACCAAAAAGCTAACTATACTCCCACTAGCCTTGACATACACACAAGATTCATCTTCACTCCTAGAAAAGCCAAATTCCTTGACCTTTTCATCAAAGCAAAGATTCCATCTGCGAGGTGCTTGCTTCAATCCATAAATGGATTTCTCAAGCTTACACACTCTATTAGGGTACTCGTTGCTGACAAAACCCTCTGGCTGACTCATGTAAACATCTTCAGCCAACTTTCCATTAAGGAAGGCGGTTTTGACATCCATCTGCCATATTTCATAGTCATGAAATGTAGCTATGGCTAACAGAACCCGAATAGACTTAATCTTGGCTACCGGAGAAAAGGTCTCATCATAATCCACTCCAGGAATTTGAGAGAAGCCCTTTGCAACCAGTCTAGCCTTATAAGTGTGTACTTTACCATCCATGTCGGTCTTCTTCTTGAAGACCCATTTGCACCCTACTGTCTTACGACCTGGTACATTTTCAACCAAGTTCCAAACTTGATTGTCATACATGGATTGTATCTCGCTATCCATAGCCTCCTTCCATTTAGCAGACTCGGGGCCTGCCATGGCTTCCTCGTAGCTGTTAGGGTCATCTTGACTTACTAGTGTCTCATCACTAATAAGTGTCTCACCTTCTGCAGTAATATGGAATCCATAGTAATGCTCAGGTGCACTCCTAACTCTCGTGGAACGTCTCAGAGGTACATATTTGTCAATTTGCTCAACAGGAGTTTCCTCCTCAGGTTGAGGGCTAGAGTTTGAAGTTCCTTCACCGCTTGATTCTTGAATTTCTTCAAGATCAATTTGCCTCCCACTGTCTCCTTGGCTTATAAACTCTCTTTCTCGAAAGACTCCTCTTCTTGCTACAAAGACCACATTGTCACTAGGTCTGTAGAAGAGGTAACCAAAGGATTGCTGTGGGTAACCGATGAAAATACACCTCTCGCTTCGAGGTTCGAGCTTATCATGAGTCTCGTGTCTCACGAAAGCCTCGCAACCCCAAATCTTGATGTGGTCTAGTTTAGGTACTTTACCAGTCCACATCTCGTGAGGAGTTTTGGCAACTTTCTTTGTAGGGACTAGATTAAGAATATGGGCGGCAGTCTCTAAGGCATACCCCCAGAATGAGATTGGTAGCGTAGCTCAACTCATCATGGAACGAACCATATCTAACAAGGTTCGATTACGCCTCTCAGCCACACCATTCATCTGTGGTGTCCTGGGAGGTGTCAATTGTGGGACTATCCCACATTCCCTTAGATAGTCGAGGAACTCTAAACTAAGATACTCACCACCACGATCGGATCGAAGCATCTTAATGTTCCTGCCCAATTGATTCTCGACTTCCTATTTAAATTCCTTAAACCTCTCGAAAGTCTCTGACTTATGCTTGATCAAGTAGACATATCCATATCTACTATAGTCATCAGTAAAAGTCAAATAATAACGATTAGCATCCCTTGTGGCATGTTTGAATGGTCCACACACATCCGTGTGTATAAGGTCCAACAAACCTTCACCCCTCTCACACGAACCTGTGAAGGGTGACTTTGTCATTTTTCCAAGTAAGCATGATTCGCAACTATCATCTGACTTTAGGTCAAACGACTCCAAGACTCCATCCTTTTGGAGTTGGCCTATGCGCTTCTTGCTTATATGTCCAAGACGACAATGCCATAATGATGCTTTATCCAAGTTATTATTAGTAGAATCAATACAAAAAACATTATTTCCTAAGTTATCTACAACAGATACAGCTTCATTCATACCATCACAAGGTAATGCTTTAAAATAAAGAACATTATTAAAGAAAGCATCAATAGAACCAACTTCATTATTAAATGAAAAGGTAAACCCTTGTCTGTACAAAGCATGAAAGGAAATAATATTTCTTGCCATTCCTGGCGAATAACAACACTTATTCAGATCTAAACTAAATCCACTACTTAGCGATAAAGTATAAACTCCAATCTTGGTAACAGGTATAGCTTTCCTATTCCCCATGATCAAGTTTATCCTTCCTTGCTCCACATCCTCACTTCTTCTTAGTCCCTGCAAGTCACAAGAAATATGAATACCACAACCGGTATCAAGGACCCAAGAAGTAGAATGGGGTGAGTTATTAGAAATGATAGTGTAAATACCTGCATGGTTGGGTTTAACTTTCCCATCCTTCACATCTTGCTGGTATTTTGGGCAGTTCCGCTTCCAATGAGCTTTTTCATGGCAATAGAAGCATTCAGCCTCTTTTGGGTCAGAAGAAGGAGTAATGAAACCTTTCTTGGTTCCACTTGAAGAAGAGCCATCAAGGGTCCGAGCCTTGGTACCCTTCGAAGATCTCTTTCTCTTCCTCCATCGATTCTTCCCAATTGCCAAAACCGGAGTAGAGTTTTGAGTAGGAGTGATAGCAACCGACTTCCCCTTAAGACCTGATTCTGCGGTCTTGAGAAGTCCCTGAAGTTTGCTGAGGGTGACTTCTTCCTTGTTCATGTGATATGTCATGCGGAATTGATCATAGCACGATGGTAAGGAATGCAAAATAATATCTATTGCAAGATCCTCCGGGAAGTTCACATTAAGTTTCAGCAAACGATCCACATACCTTTGCATTTTCTGCATGTGGCTCGTGACGGATTCCCCGTCCTTCATCATGGTTGTTATCATGGAGCAGATGATTTCATACCTCTCTTGTCTTGCACTTTGATGGTATCTTTCCATCAAATCTTGGTGCCTGTCATAAGGGTAGAAATCTTCATAAGACTTTTGGAGTTCTGCTGTCATCGTGGCCGTCATGATGCAAGCCACTTTCGTAGCATCCCTTTCATGTGCCCGAAATTCAGCGATCTCCTGAGGAGTTGCAGTGGACTCATCAATCTCCTTAAGCTCCTTGTCAAGGACATATTCTTTTTCCTCGTAGCGGGTAATCATCCTGATGTTTCTGATCCACTCATTGAAGTTGGATCCATCAAAGGTGACTTTCCCACACAAGTTCATAAGGGTAAAGGAGCCATTAGGATTAGAGCCAGAAGCATTGTTGAAAGACATCTGAAGGAAAGAGGACAAGATTAGTTTAGATATAAGAGAGTCCTTAATAAAACACCCAAATGTAGTATTAAGGCTAGGATCCAATCACAATATAATATAACTTAGAAGAGGTATGCCGTAATCTAAGCTATATCATATTTGAAAGGTAGGTGAATGACGATTCACCAATTTCCACCACGAAAACCGCAATATTTTAGTATTAGGTTTTTGAATGGTTCTTAGAAATTCCTAGATTCTTTGAGATTCAATGAACTTTTCAAAGGCATGTTTCAATCTCGAAGTGTGCCCTCCAAGTTTTGTGACTGGGATACCGAGGATCACAAAACGAGGTGTGAAGTAACCATGCAAATCACTTGGTACCCTTAAAGTTTATCACTCAATCGATGTGTCGGTTAACCACACACGCTCCATCGATACTATAATAAACCCTAAGTCACCCTTTACCTACCTTGTTAAGTCCAAGTTAGTGTGCCGGTTAACCACACACGCTCCACCAACGACTTAATCAAAGTGTAAAGTGTAATTTCATGGAATAGCACCTTATTCACATTTTTCCTAAAGTAACTAAGATTGGGAATTTAATAAAACATTTAGTTACTTTATAATATTCATCATACTTTGAATGAGAATTAATAAGTCCTTGTCTTACCCGTTCGGCTAACGACCCTCCACCGATCAAGCAAGCGGTGGGTGAGAGTGGACACCCATTAAGTCACCATTTTATAGGCAACAACCTTATACCCACCTTATAGACCGGCTTCGTGAATGAGGCGTACTAGCGGTAAGACGACTTTGTTCTTATACATATATATATATATATATATATATATATATATATATATATATATATATATAATTATTAAATCATAATAATATAAGTATAAGGGTTGAATTTTAACTTTTAAAATTCTAGGGGTTGGAACTAAAGTTTTAACTTAACTTTACTTGTTCCAAAACTTGAGGGCAAGTTTTGTAAACTTTCAAAACTTTTCATTTCTTGTAACTTATGAGTTTAATAGAGTAATAAAATGAGGACTTTTCATTTTTCCTAACTCTTGTGTTCTTTTAATGGTTTTTAACCCAAGAGACTTTTGGTTTTCCATAACTTGAGGACAAGTTATGGACTCCATTAAAACACATTATGATCATGAATTAATCTACCACATAGGTTACAAATAATTCCTATGATCATCTAAACATCATAAGAACAAGAATATGAATATGAACACTTTCAAGAATCAAAATCACATTTAATCTTTGTAATTTTGATAACTAGTTGTTGTAAATGAGTTAGAAAAGACATTACACCTTCTAAAACAAGTTTTCAAGTACCAAAACATTTTAGGGTAATGATTCTAATCCATTTCCAGCAACTCAAGTCGAAATTCTGCACTCTGTCGACCCTACTCGCCGAGTGCATAAACCTACTCGCCGAGTAGGTTGAAGATACACATGAACTCGACGAGTCCTCCCCATGGACTCGCCGAGTCCATCAGTCAGACAGCAGAATTTTCGACTTTCTTCAACTTTTAAGCACAAATAACAAACAAACAAGCCTAGGCTCTGATACCACTGATGGGTTTTTGAGCATTCTAACACTTCCTAAGTGTACATGCAACCCTAATAACCTTGGATCTATGTTTGTCTAATTATCATGCAAAGTTGAATTCCAAGGTTATATTCCTATCTAGCATACATGGGGAACAATTTTAACTTGAATCATAGATAGAATAACTTACCTTGTTGTTGATTGTGTTCCTTGAAACCTTGTGAGCCTAGCACCCCAAGTGTGATGCCTCAAATGCTTCACACAACACCAAATGCTCTTGGAAAGACTCTTGAGATAACACACACTTCTCAAAATCGGCCAAGCCCTCTAGTTTCTTATTGTTCAACTTGTGTAGCCAATTTTGTGGAGAATGGGACTCTTATATAGTGTTGGCACATCTAGGGTTACACCATGTAAACCCTAATGTGTCATGACTCTTCATTTCCATGACCCATGGGTTTGTAACTCCCATGGAGCATCCATGGAGCATCCTATGGGTAGAACCCAACTTGATAATCCATGGAGCCTTTTAGCCCACTATACAAGATATGGATGATTTACATAACCAACCCATATATTTAATTAGTTATCCTTTGATCACTTAATTAATTCCAAATTAATTCTTTGATCAACTAATTAAATAATATTATTAATATATTAGAACTTGTAATATATTAATAATCTCCAAGTGTTATTTCTCTCATTTAGTCTATCCAATTGCATGGTGCCATGCAACCCAAATGGACCATGCCGGGTCGGGTCAAGTACAAGCCCGAAATAGTTATGGACTTAGACACCTTATCCAACATATTGTCCCAAAGGTGAAATACAAAAGTTAGAGCAGGAACATTGGAGTTTGATGATGAAGGACTCTTATATTGCTTCTTATACTGCCAGATTAAGTGATCTGGCTTTACTGTGTCCCGGGATGGTCACTCCGGAGAGTAAGAAGGTGGAGAGGTATATCCATGGGTTAACTCCCCTGAATCAAGGATATGTTATTGCTGCCAATCCACTTACATTCGATAGTGCCAAATGTCTAGCTCAGACACTTGTAGATCATGGAGTTTGCCAAGGCTCCATGCCAATCGTTTCTAAAAATCCCAAAGAAGGAGGCAGCAAAAAGAAGTTCTGGAATAAACGAAAGGGGCAATCAATCGCAAAAGCCTTCTAAGAAGCAACCAACTGTGGCAGTACGCACTACTATTTTTCCTGATTCTACTCCTACCACTATTTCTGCTACTCCAGCACCTCCAAGTCGATATGCTGGAACTTTTCCAAAGTGCAATAAGTGCAACTTCCATCATACGGGAGTTTGCAGGGAAATGCACTGTAGAAATAGCAAAAAGAAGGGGCATATCTCCCGCTTCTGTAAAGCACTAGCACAACCCATCTCTCAAGTCCCCGCCGCGGGAGTAAGTCAAGCTTGCTATGAGTGTGGTGAAATCAGGCATTTCAAGAGAGACGGCCCAAAGACAAAGAATGTTGGAGGTGTGGGGAGAATTTTGGCAATTGGCCACGAAGAAGCGATGGCAGATCCGATCGTGGTTACCATTACGTTTCTTCTCAACAATTCTTACGCACGAATTATTTTCGATTGTGGTGTGGAGAAAAGCTTTGTGTGCCATAAATTCAAAAATCTACTAAAACAAAATCCTTAATCATTAAAAGGTACATTCACAGTAGAGATGGCAAACGGAAAGACCGAGAGCACAAATGACATATATATATATATATATATATATATATATATATATATATATATATATATATATAGGATGCACACTTACTCTAAACAACCATTCATTTCAAATTGACCTTATGCCGGTCTCAATTAAAAGCTTTGACATTATAATTGGCATGGATTGGTTAAGTTTTCAACGTGTTGATATCCTATATTATGAAAAAGCCATTCGTCTTAATCTGCCAAGTAACGAATCTCTCATTATCTATGGTCACAAACCTGGTACGAACCTCCAAATCATTTATTGCGTCAAGGCCCAGAAGTATCTTCGCAAAGATTAATATGCCTTCTTAGCTCACGTGGTAGATAAGACACAAGAAGTAAAAAGCATCAAGGATGTCCCTAAAGTCTGTGATTTCCCTTATGTATTCCCTGAAGATCTCTCAGGAGTTTCTCCAACACCAAGTTGAATTCTGAATTGACTTGATTCCCGGAGCTACCATCGTAGCTAAATCCCCGTATCGTCTTGCACCATCAGAGATGCAGGAACTATCCAACCAGTTAAACGAACTTCTTAGCAAAGGATTCATTAGACCTATTTTCTCACCTTAGGGAGCAAGGTCTTGTTCGTGAAGAAGAAGGATGGGTCGTTCCGCAAGTTTATAGACTACCGGGAATTAAATAAACTCACCATCAAAAACCGATACCCTTTGCCTCGAATCGACGACCTTTTTTACCAGCTTCAAGGAGCTAATTTCTTCTCCAAGATTAACCTAAGATCAGGATACCATTAGTTACGAGTCCAGGAGACTGATATTCCAAAGATCGCTTTTAGAACTCGCTACGGTCACTATGAATTCGTAGTAATGCTCTTTGGTCGAACAAATGCACCTGCAATGTTCATGGATCTGATGAACCGTGTGTGTCGACCTTACTTAGACAAGTTCATAATAATTTTCATTGACGATATACTAGTCTATTCCTGAAGTAAGGAAGAACACAGCTAACACTTACGACAAGTCTTGGAAACTTTAAGGGCAGAGAAATTTCATGCGAAGTTCTCGAAGTGCGAATTTTGAATTCGAAAAGTGGAATTCCTAGGTCATTAAGTCAGCAAGGAAGGGATACATGTCGATCCCTCCAAGATCAAGGCTATCAAAAAATGGGCGACCCCACGAAACCCAATAGAGATTCATCAGTTTCTAGGTCTTGCTGGCTACTAAAGAAGGTTCATCCAAAATATCTAAAATATCTCGAAGCAACTCACCACCCTGAATCAGAAGGGTGTAACCTTCAACTGGGAGGAAAAACAAGAAACTGCTTTCCATACACTAAAGCAAGCCCTCTTCGGCGCACTAATCTTGTCCTTCCCAGAAGGGATGGAAGATTTTGTAGTTTATTGTGATGCGTCTAAGAAAAGGCTAGGTTGCATTCTTATGAAGAGAGGAAAGGTTATGTCTTACGCCTTGAGACAACTTAAGAACCACGAAATCAACTATGTGACACACGACCTCGAACTGGGAGTAGTGGTTTTTGCTCTAAAGACCTGGAGGCGTTACCTGTATGGTACGAAATGCACAGTCTTTACTGATCACAAAAGCCTCGAGCACATATTCGATCAGAAGGAACTTAACATGAGACAACAACGATGGGTGGAACTACTGAATGATTACAAATGCAAAATTCATTATCATCCCGACAAAGCCAATGTAGTAGTAGATGCCCTTAGTTGGAAGGAGTACTCGGGCCCCCGAGTACAGTCTCTAACTCTAACCGGTCTCGAGATAATTCGAGAAACCACAGAAAATATTCTACAAATCCGGGAACGATCGAATGCTTCTAGAGACAGACTAAAGAGTTATGCGGACAAACGACGAAAACCCTTGAAATTCCAGGTTGGTGACCTCATCTTGTTAAAGGTCTCACCCTAGAAAGGAATTATACGTTTCAGAAAATGTGGGAAATTAAATCCAAAGTACATCGGACCATTCGAGATTCTTGCTAGAATTGGTTTGGTTGCTTATAAACTCAAAATACCGCATGAACTCAGTAACATTCATCCCACTTTTCACGTCTCTAATTTCAAGAAGTGTCTATATGAAGAGAATCTTGTAATCCTACTCGACGAAATCGAGTTAAACGATAGTCTACACTTCATAGAAGAACCGATGGAAGTCATGAATACGGAATTCAAAAGAACAAAACAAAGTCGTATACCAATAGTGAAGGTTCATTGGAATGCCAAGCGGTGATCTGAATTCACTTGGGAACGCGAAGATCAAATGAAACAAAAGTACCCACATCTTTTTTCCTCGTTCATGAGTACCACTTTAGAAACAATTTCGGGACGAAATTCCCTCTATTGGGGGGATAATGTGACAACCCGTTATTTTCAAATCTCTAAAAGTCAACAAAGGTCAAAATTTGTTAATTAAAAGTAAACATTCTTAAATTGTTATTTTAATAAGCCTAAATTAATAATTTTGATGTATATAAACCCTTTATTATTAAAGTGTTGCAAAAAGAAATTAAACACCTCAAAAACCGAGAACCCTCTCATAGATGCCCTTCCCTCGGACCGAAATCATGCTCCACCGAAAACCTCCTCGGACAGCAAACGAGATTTCTGTCAAGACCGGAATCATCTCACTTGCTTTGGACCGTATACGTCTTGGCCGCCATTCTCTTGACCGCAAACTGTCCTTGGTGGGTTATGCCCTTTTCGTCCGAAATCCTCTTTTCCTCGGGTGGAGTTCCTAACTGGAAACCCAATATACTTAGATATTATTCACTCAAACCATCTATCTTCTCTTCATATATAAGGAACATTCGAAAATATATCACACTTTTTCACCACCATAATCGAACTTTTCCTCATCTTCTCTCAAGATTTCCTTTCATTTCCAATATCAAAAACCAAGTTCAAGAAGTATTTTTCTTCCATTCTCTTACAAGTTTTGGTAGGTTTTACTCATAAAACTTGTGTTATTCAACACACATAATACTTGCATCATCTTAATCACATATTATTACGTATTTCAAATCATTAGGATACGACTATTGTCACATGTTCTAAATCGAAGTTTACCGTTTTCTATTCTGTTAGCAAAACCGTTATCACACAAAAGGTGAGTTTACACCCCTACATTTTCATGATTTTTCACTGTTTTAGGGGGGGGGGGGGGATACAACTGTAATACAAGATAAATTGTGTTAATATGTAAATGTTTTCAATATTTATTAGCCGTTACCGTTATTAAAAATATATATTTATATATGTATAAATTATATAATTAAGATTTAATTGGCTTAGAATTGATAATTTGACTTCATTTCTTGTTCCTTGTTTGCTTGTGAGCTTGGGGTAGAATTATTTATTCGACTGTCTATTTAATCATATTTATATAAATATTTTATTTATATAAGTATAAAATGATTTTAAACTTGTTAAACAAAAATATAATTTTTGCAAACTATTTTAGTATCGTTGGAATATAAAACATTGAATTTCACAGAACAACCGTATCACAGAGTTTACAACCTAAACTTGCCGAATCATTAACAATATAAAGGTTTTCTTTTCAGTAAAACACAAGCATATAAACTATAATAGGTATAGCTTATGGAACTTACATGTTACTTTTCAAAGTTTAGAATATAATACGGAAAACAAACATATAAACTATAATAGGTATAATGTATAGACCATATATACTACTTTACATATTCATAATAACTTACGAATAACAAGCATATAAACTATATTAAATATAGTTTATGAGATATACTTACAGTTTATCAATTACAAGGTAAGTTTTCATTATTCTACACGTAACCGTCAATATAGCATTTGTGAGACATACTTCACATACTTATCTAAGTACCAACCAATCCTGAAATTATAACTAGAGTCTCCTGGAGGGAAAGTGTGACACTTGTTTATAGATCAATACGGGACTGACAATCCCGCACCTAAGCTACTTGCAATAGCTAACCCGGCAGGCCTAAGGTGACAAATGTCGTACCGATTGTGACTCCTTAAGAACGTCGTGTTCAGGCCATCTTAGGTCACCAAGTATGGTTATGATAACTCACAATTTGGTATTGAACATTAAGATTAGTGTATGAATAAGTAAACAATTTCACATAGTTCTATTTAATAATAAAACTATAATATAGTATTTTATAAGTATAGCCGGTAAAACCAGACATTTACAAACAATACAAATAATATTCAAGTATAGAGAAAACATACTTTTCACGGTTTTATGTGAACTAAAACTACATTTTACTATCTCGGAGTACAATAACATTTACACGTTTTGGATTTCAACATAATACAACAGAAAATATAGGATTTTCTAGGAAAACGTACTTACATTTTCAAGGAACAAATATCAGATTTCAATTACAAATATGCTTATGAATTCATCAACTTAATTGTTGACACTCTTTTCAAAACTATTTGTATTCACAGGAAATCAGTAGACAGGTACATCCATGAGTTTTTGAGAAGACGGAGCTTCATAGACTCATGTCTTCTAACTTTAGATATACATTTTGGTGTCATATATACAATGACTTGAACACATATGTAAAAACCTATATTTTATCAATACATGGTTGTTGTACTTTGATTACTATTATGCAATTGTTCTGATACTGTACATGAAGTCCTCCACCCCGAACGTTTCCTTCCTTCCGGTTTGTGGGTGTGACAATATGTCTACATGTAAAAGAAGACCAACAAAAAGGATTTCTTCTGAGTCCTAGAAAAGAATCTAGTCCCCACTAGGATTCTTTAAAAGTTCATCACAAATGCAGCCAAGTCAGATGCTTCAGAGCATGTGAAAAGAAAATTCATCAATCAACTCAAATGTTTCCTGGAAGTCCGAAACTGGCTCTACAGAGCTTATGTTGTTATCAATGAAGAAGCTAACTAAGCTGAAATGATTGCTAAGTTCACTTAGGGGGAGATTGTTGAATCATGAAAAGTGAACCTCTAGCAATCACAAGTTATCAAGTTCCAAAGTCAACTGAGTCCGAGATGAATTGAAGTTCCGAGATGAAGATCATTCTGTGATGAGGGTAATTACGAGATTAGCGGTCTGATCTACGTTTAATGTATTTTGTCTTTATTTTTTATGTAACAGTTCATGGGACTTTTCTTTATGTATCTTTTGGATAACAGTTTGTCAAACACTGTGTTTTATCTAGTCCTAGGAATGTTTCTCAATTTGTACCATGTTCCTCTTTACTATTTAAGGAGTGGATGTTTTCACCATTAATATGGAGTGAACAGTTCAAGTTTTACACTAAGAATATAAAATATTCTCTTCATGCCATGTTCACACTTCCTTTAAGTCAAAGTTCTTTCACAACATTCTTATTATTCATTAAATATCTTTTCATTGATTATACTCTAAGTTTTCTTCATTTGTTATCTTGAATACTTTGTTATATATCTTCTTCAAGTCCTAACTAGTATTACCAGATTCGGCTGGATCTTTCATTAAGAGAAGACGTTGAACTTAAAGATTAACTAAAGGTTTAAGTTTTCAAACCCACAAGTAGTCACCTTGTGAGTCCCAAAAACATGTGCATTTCTTCCATCGTGTTCATGTGGCACGTAAGTGCTCACGTCGTGACTAGGGTTTAAAACTCCAAGTAATTAAATCAGAGATTCAGAATAGTGGCTACCTGGAAGTGGGTGTTACACATTCTCCATAACTGGTCTTAAAGCATAAACATAGTAAATTATTCTTTGTCTTTTAACCGTGCCAATCATCCTCTTGTCGGTAATTTCTTAAACCATTAGAATTGGAGAGCATAACTTTACTCTGATAATGATATACCTATAGAACGTCGACATCAAAATTACAATGACATATAAAAGTTTTCATTTGATTACAACAAGATTTGTAGTCTTATTCAACCATTAAAAACATATAATATCAGTTGAAAGAGAATCTCAATGATAACTATATCAAAATACATACGTCAAAATTAAAACTCCATTCAAAATTTTGGAATATAGGAAACGAAGCTTCCTAGAAGACAAAATATGTTCAAAATGTTTGGAATCTTATCTTAAACATTTGAATTGACTATGGATAACTTTGTAACTCGGAAATACCAAAAACCACCGTCGATTGAACCCAATCCCTGGGTTTATGATGTGGAAGCTGTAAATTCTTTATAGTTTTATAAATCGTAAAAGAAAATTCAAATTAGAGAAGCGAATGAATTACATAGTATTGATCGATGTTCGAAATGAAAAAACATCCCTAGAATTGGCGGTGAGATGATATGTGTACCAAGGAATGCCTTAGGAGAGGTCAAGTTGAGTATCCTAAGGACTGAACTCGTCGCTGTCTAGGGACACCTGAATCTCTTGCCCCAAATATTTGAATGTCTCTCGTGTGGCTTCCATCTCCTTCAGTTTCACCTATCTGCACCATTGTAAATAAAAAATAAACACGTCACTTATGCCTCCATTAGCGGCTCTAGATCTGACTCTCTGATACAGGCACTTCATGAGACAAAGAAATAGATTTGACCTCCGATTTAGCCTCTAATCACAAGGAAGAAATCTAATTGAATGTCGAGTCACAAATCAACATTCGATACCATGAAATTAGAAACAACAGTTGGCTTCATTCTCCTTATCTTGCTCTAACTTGCAGCTCCTTTTTCCCTAGGGTGACCTTCCCAAATTCGATCATCACATTCTTCTCTGGCCAGGATGAATTAGATGACCAATTTTAATCATCTATCGACAAGTTTTCTTGTTCTTCCTCTGAATCGAAAGTTTATGATTGAAAAATAGCAACGTGAGATTCCGATCGGAAAAAGAGAGGTAAGATGCAAAATACTTTGACTAATCTTATAGAGGTAAGATTGAAATAATAAGAAAACCTATAATGCCGTTGATTCATTAATTTCCTATGAAAAGATATAAAATTAGTTGATCACGTCAGTTGATATAACCATCCAAACATTGTAAAATTGTTATGTGTTTAGACAATTTTTTTATTATATTTTGAACCATCCTCTCTCTCTCTCTCTCTCATTGTGTGTGTGTGTGTTTGCGCGCGTGTGTGTGTGTGTATATATATATATATATATATATATATATATATATATATATATATATATATATATAGGATGGTTCACTTGAGAAAAAAAAAATAGAACTCTTCAGATTCAACCTCAACCACATATTTCTCATTTGCCGCTCTAATCCTCCAACGTATTGGCAACAACGAGGTAAGCCTAATCATATATGATTATACATGTTTATACATATATGTCTGTTCACATATTGATTAATCATATATGATTATAATAGTTGGTGATACGAGATGTGGTGGTGGTAGAGGTGGCGGTTGTATAAGTGACGGAGGTAGTAGTGGTGGGGTCGGCAGGTGGCAGAGGTGGTGGTAGTAATGGTGGTGTAAGCGGTGACGGTGTGATGGTGGGGAAGGTGGCAGGGGTGAAAGAAACGGATGGCGCCACACAATCATTTATGATTATAATTGACTCGCAGCTTCGGTAAGCTAGAGGGTTAAAGCGACTGATTTAAATTACAAGATCTGTATTTTATTTTCAATCTCTCTCTCTCTCTCTCTCTCTCTCTCTCTATCTATCTATATATATATATATATATATATATATATATATATATATATATATATATATATATATATATATATATATATAAGAATAAAATATACAATATTGCCTCTACGTTACATATAAAAAATATTTGGACTAAAATAATTTAAATCCTACCCCCTAAATAAAACATTTGCTTTAACATTAAAGTAAAAGAGGCACAGTTTAAGGATTGGGCTTTATGGACGCCTTGAAATGGATATTCTAGATAGAAATAAAGTCTTTAACACTTAAGGTAGATCTGAGGGTAGGAGGACCATCTTTTCGGGTTGGCACTTAGCTACCCTTGGCTCTTGAGCCGATCCAAAGACCAATTACGCACCTCTAAGGCTCTAACCAAATCCATGATAGATCGACATTCAATTACTTTAATAACAAAAATGTAATATTCCATTATATATATATATATATATATATATATATATATATATATATATATATATATATATATATATATATATATATATATAGGTTCATTTGAGACCATGTTAATTTTGTGAGACCGTTAAACGCAATTAAAATTTTTTTTAAAAAAATCTAAATTAAAATGAAAAATCCGAAATTATTTTTTTAATTATTATTTTTGTCATTTTCCTTACCTAAAAAACATAAAAAATAAATAAAACAAAATTACCGTTTTTTTTAAATACATGAAATATTTTAATTGAATATTACAATGTAAATATTCCACTATGATTTTTAAAATGTTAGAATACTCTAGTATTCTAGTAGATTTGTTAGATATGTAAAATATTCTAATTTTCTAGTAGATTATTCTAATATTCTACTAAAATATTTCATAGATATTTCAAACAAACGGTAATTATTTTATTTTATTTTATTTGTATAAAAAAGTGACGAAAATAATATATAAAAAAACTTCAAAAATTTTCAATAATTTTTCATTTTAAAAATATATTTCTTTATCTACAAAATAAGTTGCTAGGATATTGTCTCCTCATCTCAAAAAAATATAGGGGTATCACACTAACAAAATCCATGATAGATGGACATTCAACTACTTTAATAACAAAAAGGTAATATTCCATTTTTTTAATATATATATATATATATATATATATATATATATATATATATATATATATATATATATATATATATATATATGTATATATTCAATCGAAAAAATTCTTATTGCGAGAACTTTTGATAATAAATTTGGACCATACAACTTTTTCAAATTCAAAGCATCAAAAAATATTAATATAAATCAAAAAATATGTAAAAGAAAATTAAAAACCCACTAACCAACACCAGTCACCACTCAAACTACACCATCCACCACCACCCACGACCACCACACATCATCGCTACCCACATCAACCACTCATCACCACCACCCCACCTACCACCCACGAAAACCACCACCCAATACCATCTCGACCATCCGCCACCACCAACCACAACCACCATCGACCACCACCAAACTTCACTATACACTACCGCTAATACCACCACCACTACCCACCACTACTAACGCACACCAAACACCACTATCACTTATCACCTATCACCACCAAATAAACACCACCACCACTACTTGTCACCACACCACACAACTCACCACCACTACCACCACCCCTATCCTATAACCTACTACCACCACCCGTAATCCATCGTGTTAGTATATGTATATAATCACATATCATTAATATGGGCAATAAAATGAATTTTTTGCACATTAATCATATATCATTAAATATATACATTTACATGTGATTTATTATATGAAAAGTGATGGGTTTTGAGCATTCTAACACTTCCTAAGTGTACATGCAACCCTAATAACCTTGGATCTATGTTTGTCTAATTATCATGCAAAGTTGAATTCCAAGGTTATATATTCCTATCTAGCATACATGGGGAACATTTTTAACTTGAATGAAAGATAGAATAACTTACCTTGTTGTTGATTATGATCCTTGAAACCTTATGATCCTAGCACCCCAAGTGTGATGCCTCAAATGTTTCACACAACACCAAATGAATGGAGTAAACTCTGAGAGAATCTTACACTTGCAAAATCGGCTCTAGCCCTCTTGTTTCTTAGTGTAGCCGATTTTGGTGGAGGAGATGGTATTTATATAGTGTGACACATCTAGGGTTACACCATGTAAACCCTAATGTGTCATGGCTCTTCATTTCCATGACCCATGGTTTTGTAACTTCCATGGAGTATCCATGGAGCATCATATGGGTTTAACCTAACTTGATAATCCATGGAGCCTCTTAGCCCACTATATAAGTTATAGATGATTTACATAATCAACCTATATATTTAATTAATTGTCTTTTGATCACTTAATTAATTCTAAATAAATTCTTAATCAAACTAATTAAATAATATTATTAATATATTAGAACTTATAATATATTAATAAACCATAAGTTTTATTTCTCTCATTTTAGTTTATCCAATTGCATGGTGCCATGCAACCCAAATGGACCATGCCGGGTCGGGTCAAGTACATACTAGAAATAGTTATAGACTCAGACACCTTATCCAACCGTCTCCCACTTAGATAAGTCTAATAACTATAACTACAAGTATGACTTCAGGAACCGATCAGCAATCGTAGCTCTTTCATGGTCTCTCGGAACTGAGAAGATGATGATACGCCATTTAAGATAAGTGATCATATAATCCTCTGTTCTAGATACCAGCCGGACAAATACACAGAACAATGTCTTACTTATTGTCCAGCAGTTTGTTCCCGATTTCCGATTTGTTTGACAAAGAACTTAATTGAACACATCAACTTAGTTCTGACCGGGCCCGGTACATAGGTCAAAACATAATCATCGAGGGGCCCATATATCAACTTCTAATCCAAGAAGGAACAGATAAACTTCGACTCATATGTTTGTTCTACTACTCATTGAATTATGCACAAGAGCACGTTTTATAACATCGAGTTACCAATGCATTTTCGTACAATCAATGCATAGCCAACTCATAAGTAACAAATCATATCTCTAGGTTTGAAGACTTATATGATATTACCGTCTCACGATCAGTCGAGATAAATTCCATGAAGTGATTCTAGTGAGCGTGGGTTGAGTCCAATGCTCAGAACTTATGAGCACTCATGAGTGTTGTAGCCATGTCCAACATCTTAGACCTCTGCAACCAATCATGACAGTCTTGATTCATACCTACTTCCGAAATATGACCGAATGTGGAGGTTCGAATAATATGATATACCAAACATAATTATTCTGGAAGTCAAAACATGAAAAAGAATTATAGTAAACGATCAAAAAGAGATAGCAACACTTTACTCATAAATAAATCACCTTTTATTCATCATCTAATGTCAACTACACTTTACAAATTTCAAGGTTATCTAACTACTAAATCTAATATCATCCTTCAGCCCTATGCTCCGAGCATGCTGGAGATGCTTAACCCGAGTCAGTCCCTTCGTGAGGGGATCTGCTGGATTCTCATCCGATGATACCCTCTTCGCCACAAGGAGTCCTTCTTCTATTCGATGTCTGATGAAAAGGTATTTTATGGCGATGAGTCTGGATCTCCCGTGATCCCTTGGTTCCTTGGCTAAGGTAACTGCACTTTCACTACACGGAAAATTTCCATTGGCTCTTTAATAACTGGTACAACTCCAAGGTCTCCAATGAAGTTCTTCAGTCATATCGCCTCCTTTGTTGCCTCGCCAGCTGCTATATACTCTGATTCGCAAGTCGAATCAGCCACTGTCTCCTGCTTGGAACTTTTACAAGAAATTGCTCCTCCATTTAAGGTAAAGACCCAGCCTGACTGAGAGCGGAAATTATCCCTTTTAATCTGGAAGCTAGCATCACTATACCTTACTACTCTCAAGTCATCACTCCCACCGAGGCTAAGGACCCAATCCTTAGTCCTCTGCAGGTACTTGAGAATGTTCTCTACCACAGTCCAGTGATCCTTGCCAGGATTCCCCTGATATCCGCTGACCATGCTCAATGAAAAGGCCACATCAGGACGAGTACAAGTCATAGAATACATGATCGATCCTACAGCCCAAGCATAAGGTATTCGACTAATTTCTGTTGTGGGTAGCCGATGAAAATACACCTCTCGCTTCGAGTTTTGAGCTTATCATGAGTCTCGCATCTCACGAAAGCCTCGCAACTCCGAATCTTGATGTGGTCTAGTTTGGGTAATTTACCAGTCCACATCTCATGAGGAGTTTTGGCAACTTTCTTTATACGGACTAGATTAAGGATATGGGCGGCAGTCTCTAAGGCATACCCCCAAAATGAGATTGGTAGCGAAGCTCGACTTATCATGGAATGAACATTATCCAACAACGTTCGATTACGCCTCTCATCCACACCATTCAACTGAGGTGTCCTGGGAGGTGTCAATTGTGAGACAATCCCACATTCCCTAAGATAGTCAAGGAACTCTGAACTAAGATACTCACCACCTCGATCGGATCGACGCATCTTAATGTTCCTGCCCAATTGATTCTCGACTTCCTATTTAAATTCTTTAAACCTTTCAAAAGTCTCTGAATTATTCTTGATTAAGTAGACATATCCATATCTACTGTAATCATCAGTAAAAGTCAAATAATAGCGACTAGCATCCCTTGTGGCATGTTTGAAGGGTCCACACACATCCGTGTGTACAAGATCCAACAAACCTTCACCCCTCTCACAAGAACTTGTGAAGGGTGACTTTTTCATTTTTCCAAGTAAGCATGATTCGCAACTATCATTTGACTTTAGGTCAAATGACTCCAAGACTCCATCCTTTTGGAGTTGTCCTATGCGTTTCTTGCTTATATGTCTAAGACGACAATGCCATAATGATGCTTTATCCAAGTTATTATCATTAACAAAATCAATATACAATACATTATTTCCTATATTATCAACCACATATATAGTTTCATACACACCATCACAAGGTAATGCTTTAAAATAAAGAACATTATTAAAGAAAGCATTAATCGAACCAACTTCATTATCAAATGAAAAGGTGAAACCTTGTTTATACAATGCATGAAAGGAAATAATATTTCTTGCCATTTCTGACAAATAACAACATTTATTCAAATCTAAACTAAACCCACTACTTAGCGATAAAGTATAAACTCCAATCTTGGTGACAGGTAAAGCTTTCCAATTCCCCATGATTAAGTTTATTCTTCCATGCTCCACATTCTCACTTCTTCTTAGTCCCTGCAAATCAGAACAGATATGAATACCACAACTGGTATCAAGGACCTAAGAGTTAGAATTGGGTGAGTTATTAGATAAGATAGTGTAAAGACCTGCATGGTTGGTTTTAACTTTCCCATCCTTCACATCTTGCTGGTATTTTGGGCAGGTCCGCTTCCAATGTGACTTTTCATGGCAATAGAAGCATTCAGCCTCTCTTGGGTCAGAAGAAGGAGTGACGAAACCTTTCTTGGTTCCACTTGAAGAAGAGCCATCAAGGGTCCTAGCCTTGGTACCCTTCGAAGAGCTCTTCCTCTTCTTCCCTCAACCTTTCCCGATTGCCAAAACTGGGGTGGAGTTTGGAGTGGGAGTGTTAACAACCGACTTACCCTTAAGACCTGTTTCTGCGGTCTTGAGAAGTCCCTAAAGTTTGCTGAGTGTGATCTCTTCCTTATTCATGTGATATGTCATGCGGAATTGATCACAGCACGATGGTAAGGAGTGCAAAATGATATCTATTGCAAGCTCCTCAGGGAAGTCCACATTAAGCTTCAACAACCGATCCACATACCTTTGCATTTTTTGCATGTGGCTCGTGACTGATTCCCCGTCCTTCATCATGGTTGTTATCATGGAGCAAATGATTTCATACCTCTCTTGTCTTGCACTTTGATGGTATCTTTCCATCAGATCTTGGTGAATTTCAAAAGGGTAGAAGTCCTCATAGGACTTTTGGAGTTTCACTATCATGGTGGCCAACATGATGCATGCCACTTTTGTAGCATCCCTTTCATGTGCCCGGAAGTCAGTGATCTCCTGGGGAGTTGCAATGGTCTCATCAATCTCCTTAAGCTCCTTGTCAAGGACATATTCTTTGTCCTTGTAGCGGGTAATCATGCTGATGTTTTTGATCTATTCATTGAAGTTGGATCCATCAAAAGTGACTTTCCCACACAATTTTCATAAGGGTAAAGGAGCCATTAGGATTAGAGCCAGAAGCAGCATTGTTTGAAGACATCTGAATGAAGAGAACAAGATTATCTTAGATATTAAGAGAGTCCTTAATAAAACACCCAAATGTAATATTAAGGCTAGGATCCAATCACAATGTATTATAACTTAGAAGAGGTATGCCGTAATCCAAGCTATAACATATTTGAAAGGTAGGTGAATGA